>NW_020956127.1:73857-75297 GCF_003031625.1 Empidonax traillii | reverse complement strand
CTCAGTACCATGGAGCTGAATGGTGATGTTTGTGTTTTCAGCTTCAGGGGTCTGAGATGCACTCAATCTGCAGCTAGAGCTTGGTGGGCATCATATACCTCCCTGTGACATGCTGCAGGTTTTAAAAATATATGTCACAGGGCAGATAAAAACAACAAGTAGTGTTTACAAACCTCTCTCAGCTTCCTGAGTGCTAAAAAATCAGATGTATCTTTTTTAAGAAAAAACATAAGAATGGTGATTGCTATTTAAAATTATCTTTCAGGATGCTAAATTGTCACTTTTTATAACCAAGTACACAGTATATGTACCCTGATTAATGGAAACTCAAATTTTTTTTTTTTTTCATTAGGAGGTGTCTATTCCTACTGTCTTGTCTATCAGATATCCAGTTTACATTTCTGCCAAACATTGAGTTGGGGAGATGAGTATCCCACAGTCAGTGATATTGTCTTTTGTGGGTTATATTAGCTTTTTTTTTTTTTTTTTTTTTTTTTTTTTTTTTTTTTTTTTTTTTTTTTTTTTTTTTTTTTTTTTTTTTTTTTTTTTTTTTTTTTTTTTTTTTTTTTTTTTTTTTTTTTTTTTTTTTTTTTTTTTATTTGTAATTGGTGAAATCCTCACATAAACACAACAAACTTTTTTTTTAATGGGAAAAAGGAGAAAAATAGTAATCACAGGTTCTGCCACTGTTGGGAAATAAAAAGAATGGCTATGGTTGTGAGCCACAGCAACAGAAAAATAATTAAATTGTTTTTAACTGTTCCTGGAGATTGCCGCACCAAACTGATGCTGATGGAGGAGCTGGGTACATACACCTTAGGTTTGGCCAGGTCAGCCAAATCTGTGATCAGGATAAATTCACAAAAGAGAGGGTCAATTATGGGTCAGTTTCTACACTTAGCAAAGACCATCCAGTGTGTGACAGCCTGATGCAGGGAAGAGGCCTGACAGCCCAGTAGCCAGCTCAGTGTCCATGATCAGTTGGCTGCTTCCTGTGCCCTGCTGCACCTGCAGGAAGGGTAAATTGTCTTCCATGGAGGCTGCTTTGACCTTCTGTGGGTGAACATTAGTGTCTGAAGCTCTCTGTGAGCATAGCAAGGCTCTGTGATGGGTGTCACTGCTCTGTGCATGGACAGGGGAACCTTCTGACAACCTGGAGCCTTGGTCAGGACCAGAATAGCAGAGAAAGGAATTAAGGCAAATCTTAGTCTGCAATGACAATTGAATTAATTTAGGAGTTGTGAAGAACAGGCTGCTGTTTTTTTCCCTTCTTTCCTTCTCCACTGGGACTTGCTCTCCTTCAGTTTAATTTATCCATTTTATTGACTAAGCCTGAATCGTCTTCAAATCGGTGCCTACATTGAGCCCCACCTGGAAACTGATTTCAAGCTCTGTGAAGTAAAAATGGATCTTTGCTTTCAATGATCTGAGGGACTTGAT
>NW_020956127.1:0-70534 GCF_003031625.1 Empidonax traillii | reverse complement strand
GTTGTGGTCATCTGTCTCTGCTTCATCTGACATAACTGTAATACATAATTTGTATCCCCAATAGTTATTTGCTTATGTTACAAACTAATAGAGAGATTTTCAAAGCAAAAGATCATTTATTTGGATCAGATAAAGGAATGAAGAGAGCAAAAATAATCTTTTGGCTATTTTTTTAATATTAATGTAGAAACATGGAATAAGAGAGAGTTTAGTTTTTGCTCTGTTTCTACATTAAAAGTTAAATTTCATATAAAAATCTAAGTGGATTACAAGTTCCTGTGATGGAGAACAATGGATGCAGCTTATTACGACTCTGCTTTTGGTAAGGGATGACCATGATGGTAACCCAAATGGCTTTGGACCAACAGAGAGATGAAGGAACAGCATTCTCACATTTTATCTTCTCTACATGATACACATCCCCTGTGTCTTAGTAGTATAAGAAATGAGCTTGTGGTGAATAATAACAATGATGGGTTTTGAATAGAACAAATTCTTCATTGGTTCCTCTTCAATCCCAGCAAGGTCTGTCTTGAACATGCAAACACAGACTTTATCTTCTAGTTATTTGTTTTTACAAAGAAGAAGTTGTGTATGTAGAGTCTACCTGAGCACTCTGGATTTCCCAGAAGCAAAGCTGTTTCCCTCCTGCTCCTGTTACTACAATGGAGTGGTCATATTAAGGCTCTGAAACGCTATAGTTCTGTCATCACCACAGATATATTGAAAGCAAGATCCCATTGGAGAAATCTGGGGTTCTAGATTATAACAACTCTGCTTCTCAGCTTTTATCTAAAATACAATTTTCAGATAAAAATAAAACTGTTACCTACAGATATCTTTCTCTCAGGAAAACAAAATAAAGATGGTGGTGCCTTCACTAAATTCTTTATCCAAGGTCAGCACATGAATCCAACTCTGTCTTCTCCTTTTAACTCTGAATCTCTTCATTTTTGATGAGCTGTTGGAATGTTGTTGGCCACCATTGCCTGCTTCATTTTCTCTTTCAGTTTGAGTGCTTGAGGGACTTACTCAGCTTTGTGTAGCATTTTTGTTCTTGTAGCTTTGCAGAGTCCTGGTGAGCACTGAAGACAGCTGGAAGTGCCAGCAGATGCACTTTCCTAGGCTGAAAAAGTTTACGTAGAAAGTGCATCTGTCCCTTGCCTTGGGAATCCTTTCCTCTCATTGGGGTGAAGCCACCATACTGCAATTCTTCATGCATGCAGGATGCGGACACAACTTTCAAACTTACAGGAAGCAGACCAAATCCTTTGAAATACACATGCTCCTTTCCTCACAACCCAGTAACATTGCCAGTTGTAGCCTTTAGCCACAATTACTTTCAGCCATTTAATGCAACTGTAATTATCCCACAGACTAGGAAGATATGCCAATAAATGTTAACATTAGAATCTGCAGGAAGTGAGTCAGCTCAAGTGATGAGAAATTACTCTGAGGTACATTATGGATATCTCTCAGGGCATCACTTCCATGCTGCCTTGCTGAATCATTCCCATGGACATTGCCAGCTCCGGGGATTATCATCAGGACTGAGTTGAGAAGCATGCTTTCTGCTTTTAATAGTTCAAATGATCTTAACTATCCCCATCCTTGATCCCACATGAACGCAGCTGAATTTGACATTCCTGTGAGCAGCACCTTTGTACTCAGATTGGGCCAGTGGTGCCTTGAGACTGTCAGTTCTTTTTTTAGTGCAATCACACTAATGTCCAGTTTCTCTCACTTCATTTTTTTCTCCAAGTTACTGGCCTGTTTTTCTCAATCCCCTATTTCCCGCTGCTGATCAATTTTTAGACTTCAGTCACCTCTCTGGATAAATAAATACTAACAACATTATTACAAATTTCTGAAATTAATAGCTTTAAACTAGGCTATACTTTCTAAGCTATGATTCCCAAGTATGAAATAACATAAAATGCATCACTTCTTATCACTTCCATCACTTCCCATCTTCACTTCTAAACCAAGTCTTACCATGGCTGAGATTTTTCTGTGTCAACGGTGGACCAGAAGAGACCTACAGAGAGTGGAGAGAGATGCGAAAGAACTGGAAGGAAGGCTTAGAGGAAGAGATCTCTCTAGAAGACTTCTAGCAACTTCAGCTATGCAGAACTGCCTGGGAACCAGCTACAAGGCTGCAGCATTGCAGGCTCAGCAGATTCCCCTGCCTGTGCATCCAGGACACAAACCCCCATTATTCCCTAGCTCTCCCTTCCCCCTGAGTGACCTGACATATTCCTGTAGCCTATCCCTCCAAGCTCCCATATCAGTAGCTCTCAGGATTTGATGAAGGTCCCACCTTATTCCTGAACTTTCTGTATTCCCCTGTATAAAAGCTGTCTTCTTGTTTTAACAAACTGCCATTTTGTGGGTCATCCTCTGCGTGACTCGTCTCCCATGCAAAATGTGCCACGAGGGTCCGCAGCGGGTCCCCCCGTAACCTGCTATATTTCTGTGTCTTGAGTGTCCTGGTTTCAGGTGGGATAGAGTTAATCTCTACAACACTGAGCTAGATGTTCAAGCCTCTGAAACACCTTTTCTAGTGATTACTGTGACATTGTCTTGGTGCATTTCTATAAGGATGCCAATATCTTTACCTAACAAGTTCAGGTATGCTTGAATGGCCTGTGCATGGGCCAACCCGTGCTCAGGCTCAAATGGATCTCTCTTGCAGTTCCTGTGTCAGTACAGATTTACACCTTAGCACCATCCAGTACCTTTTTACTGCTGAGAAAATGCTGCTTTTGGTATCAGAGATTTTCTCAACGCCTGTGTTGTTTATTGTATCTTCTCAATCATTTAAAAGGGAAAGCTCAAAAAACTCTCCTGCTGTCTGTAACTCCATGGCTAGGTTTGCTATACTCCTACACTTTGTCTGTTCACTGCAAGGGACTAATTCCTGCCTACAGTGAGACTGTTTCTGCAGACAGTCAATGTAAATATAACTTACAACTGATGTGTACTATGTTGCAGCCTAAGTGATTCCTTACACTGTCAGGGTGGGGTAAAAAAGCACTAACCTAAGGGAAGATCTGGCTCCAGTTTCTTCTCCTGGGTCCTCCAATACAGATTAAGGATGTTTTCTCATATTTTCTTTCTCTCGCTATGTGCTTTGTTTATGAGCATTTCATCTTACAAAATAAAAACCTAAGCAGTGAGAAGGGGCACCACTTTGCTCATACAGATTTCTCTTCTTCCTCAATATGTGTAGCCCTCAAGGGTTTTAAATCCTTTCAGGCTGATTTCAGTGTGAGGGGGGAGTTCTCCTTTATGAATTCTCTATCGAGTTTTTTATATAGCTTTTTGGTGTGAAATGTTTTACA
Source organism: Empidonax traillii (assembly GCF_003031625.1). NCBI lineage: Eukaryota > Metazoa > Chordata > Aves > Passeriformes > Tyrannidae > Empidonax > Empidonax traillii. Next base: position 67,190 of record NW_020956127.1, on the reverse strand, counting down.
AAACCAGTTTTACAAAGTCAGTATGTTGCAGATAAGAAAATGGTATTATACAACAGAATAAGGAGAATGCAAGGCTATATTTCTCCAAAGGAAAAATGTGAGTCAAAAAATGACGGAGACTTTTTATTTTTGTTTCAGCAGCATGTCATATGAAGAACACCAATATGCACACTAGACAGCTTGAAGCAAGTTATTTCCTATCTACCAGGTTTTGCAGCCCAAAAATAAAATAGTCTCACTCTAATCCAAATTTGGGCACTTCAGGTTTTCTTCTGAGGATGTATTTTATTGCTCTAGCTGATTTTAAGTTTCCTAGTATTTTCCTAGTCTGTCCCTATCAGCAAGAGTCTGATGCTAGAAAGCAAGGCACCTGGACCTTTGGTTTCAGCAAAGGCTTGCCAACTTGTTTCAGATGTGCCAAATCACATAGGCGTGGCATTTCTTATCCCTGTGTGTCCCACAGGTGAGGCACAAATCAGCCTCCTCAATAAAAACTCTTGGGAATGGTCTAGTTTTGGTGGGAGGAGATGGTACCATTGCCTGACCCACACTGACATTCATCATAACAAGAAAACAGTTTCAGAGCTGCTGAGCAGCAGAAAATAAAATATGGAGTAATTACCCTCACAATCAAAATTATTTGTTATACAGAGAAAGAGACAAATGGTGACCATGTATGTTTAAAGAGCTGTCTGTACCCCAGTTGAAGAGGTGTTGTATCCATACAGACTGAAGGGTAAGGATTGGATACAGATATACACCCATCGCAGTTTGCTGATGCTATATTCAGAGAATCCATATCAGTTGAATTTATCCATATTAATTCCTAAGTGCGAATTTAAAAATTCACATGATGACACTTTCAGTTAATATATATTTCCTTGTATCTATTATGTAACATATCTAAGGAGGTTATAGACAGATGAGGGTAGATCTCTTCTTCCAGGTAACAAGAAATAGGACAAGAGACACTGGCCGCAAGTTGAGCCATGGAAGGTTTAGATTGGATATAAGGAAAAACTTCTTCACTGAAAGAGTGGTCAAGCATTTGAACAGGCTGCCCAGGAAAGCGAAATCACCATCCCTGGAAGTGTTAAAAAACATGTAGATGTGGTGCTTAGAGACAGGTGGACCTGTCAGTATTAGGTTAATTGTTGGACTAGATGATGTTAGAGGTCTTTTCCAACCTTAATGATTCTAGCAGGACTGCTTCTAGAGACTGCTAAAATGGCCCAGTATCTTCAGCTTAGTCTACACAATTTTATTCAACCATAACTGTAATTTGTATTCCAATTGACATGACTTGTATTTTCCTTAAACTCTACACCCCTTGTACTTAGGCGCTATTAGATATTTCTATCACATGGCAATTAAATACTCTTAGTCTGCTGATTTCCACAGAAAGCTAACTAATTCAGTGTTGTAATGTTAGCTAATTATACAATACCTTCTGTCTTTGCATATGAAATTTGAAAGGAAAACTTTTTGTCAAATTGGAAATTAAATAATCAGAAAAACTGAGAGATAGCTGTGTATAAATGTCTCAGAATTCTATTTAAAGAGGCTTGAAAGGCTCAGACTTTAAAGCTGTGAGTGCTGCCTGGTTTGCTTCTGCTCTACAGGTACTGCTGTTCCTCTTCACTTCAAACAATGCATTTAGGTCCAATTTACTTACTCAAAAATGCTATCACTCACTGCCATCTAGTGTTAATGATGCAGACTGTCAGGAATTTAAAATTATTTTTGTTAAAAAACATTTACATTTTTAAAGTTTGGCCCTATTCTGAGAACTTGGGCATTCTTCTTTCCACTGACAGAGGGAGCTGCAGATGCACAGCAGGTCAGAAAACTTAAACAGGGTTTATTCACAGGAATAGATCCAAGTCCACACTGCAATTTCAGTGACTAGTTTTATTTTTACTTTCTTGACTCTGGCTCTGCTTACTTGGTCTCTCTCTGTTTCACAGTGTCACACAGGCTTGACCCTGAAAGCAGAGCTGCTCCTCCTGCAGCAGCCTGCAGGGCAGACACAGCGAACTTTGCAGCCCATTCCTCACACCTTTGTTGTCAAGGGAAAATGAGACATTGGGATGCTGCACTACCTGCAAAATGCGTCTCTTTCCAGCCGGGTGCACGAGAGCGATGGTACACACCAGATCTCAACAGTGCAGTTAGAATGTAACCCAGAGGCAGACAGGGCCTCTGGAGCAGGCAGAAGTACATCTGTGGACACAGTCACACAATAGTGTGCATGTTTATGCCCCCAATTTGCCTTCTGAAAACTTACTTAATGAAGCTGTACACTCACACTTAAATGCAAAATGCCTGTGCAGATTCTGGGAGGTAAACCCAGAACAGAACTTCAGTTTTAACAGCAAACATCTTCAGCTACAACTGGCATGGATTTATGCCACAGAATTCAAAGGTATCAGTGAATCTTGACAGTGGAATCTCTAGGTGCCATTCACCATTTGAGATTAAGCAACTGATTACACTAGTAAGCATAGTAGAAAGTGCAATGATAACCCTCTTCTTTCTCTTTTTTTACCAGGCAAGGATTTAAATTCTCAAATCTGAGATGGAACTGTTGGGTGATAAAAATTTTCCCTACTGAACAGTACGTCATCCATGGCAGTACATCTTCCTGTGTTTTCTGATGACGAGTTTTGTACAGTGTGAATCACCTTCTGGTGGCTGCCTTTTAAGTAAACGGGAATCATAATTGTTCTTTATGTGAAGAATAATGTATGTTAAGTTCTCAAAGAAACTGTCTGAATTCAAAAGTGGACCACAGAGAGTTACCACCCCATATAGTCATAATTAATTTATTAGCACTGGTTTGGAAACAAATATATTCATGTACTTAAATACATTTTAATTCATGTTTATTTCTACATTTGATATATTACTGTATATTACATAATGCACTGAATATCCAGTAAATAAATAGTAAAACCAAAGTGCAGATTAAAGTAGCAAGTCAATTTTAGGTTATCAGGAAGGCCAAAATCACATTAGCAGTATAAGGAGAGCAAGTTGTAAATGACTAATATTAAACAGTCGTCTATCATTGCTATATGCATGCTAGTAAAAATGATCCCTCTGAGAACTGTGTACAGTTGTCCAAAAAAGGAAACAGTTCTTCCCTTCCATTACAACTTCATGATCTTTTATTTCTTACCTTTCAGGCCTGATCCTGCAGTCCCTACTCAGCAAAACTTCCAATCTCTCTCAGATAAGTTTCGTACTTTTTCTTTAAGCTACATAAAGCCCGTTGGCTCTCTCAAAACATCTGAAAACTAAATAACTGGAGTCTAATTTCTAAAAATTAGAAATTCTGGAAATACTCGTAACAGAAAATAATGTCATTGCATACAGACCTAAGTGTACTAGAGCCAAATCCAGGATCAGATCTAGACAGAAGCCTTGGGAACTGTCAGGACAGCAAGGTTGGCATCTGGTGAGTTAGGCACTTTCCTGATTAGCCAGTCACTTTTAGGATCACAGTTTTGAATGTAGACATCTTCAGTCTCCCTAAATACTGTTTTGAGCATCTGCATCCTCTTTTCGGATCTGGCCTTTTTTTATACTTGAATACATCATGTATCACATTAACATTATGCAAAGACAATAAGTGACCCTAAAGTAAAACAAAATGATAATCAAACATAATTTCACAGCCATGTCTAGAAGAAGCTGTTGTTCTTTTCTGTGCTTGGGTTAGGCACAGTTGTTTTAACAGCTTTTAACACTGTATCCCATTTACTATTCTTATGCTCTAACTGCCTTTTCCTAAATTTGTGCTGAAATAAATCATTGCTGTCTTCATCCTCAGCTTCTGACACTATCTCCATTTTCTGGATAATCAATTTAATGAGGTCATGTTGCTTTTCCAACAATGTTGATATGTCTTTGAGCCTAAGAAAAAAAAAAAAAGCATACATCAGGCTTTGTAATTTGATTTCAAAGGACATTTAATGCATTAAAATTACATATACAAAGACCTGACAATTCTTAACTTCAACCTTCTGACAGTACTTAACTTCTGCTAACAAAGACTATTGTCTGGAATATATTTAATTCTTCAAGTTGTGGTACTTCTCTAGGTTTCAGGAAGTAGGATTAAAGAACAAGTTCCTGGTTCTTGAGAAAAGTAACTTATATAGTTAAGGTAGAAGCAACTTCACTCTGAGAATAAAATTGTTGCCAGTTCTGTCAAAAATTTTACCTCTTGATCTGTTTTCTTGTCTGGCAAGAAAAAAGGGCCAAAGTTGCAACGGCTATTAAGCACCTACAAACACTGAGTGACATTCAAAACTACTTTTACAGCATATGAAGAGTACTGATGAGGCACTGACTGACCTCTTTCAAAGTGCCATCTAAAGTGGAGTTGATGCAAATAAATAGTTAACATAAGTTAGCATCACACATACAGAACACAGTCTCTTTTATCTTCCAAGAAACAATGAAATGTTTCTTGAGAATGTGTCTAGAAAGTGTCTTCATAAAACTAGCAAACAAGCATTTTGAAAATCTATCTTTCAGAATGTCTAGACTGACAAAGGTACAACATGAAATCTACAGCGTGACTGAAAAGGTTCTCTGTGAATAGAACGATGTTTGTAATATTGGTCCTACTTATTTTTACATCAGTAAAATAACACAACAAATACCTGTATTTCTGTTTCAGAACTTCTAGTTCTAATGTCGTATCAGGGCTCTGTGCATATGTGGTAGAGTCTTCACACCCAAAGCAATACTGGAACACACTCTAAACAAAATGTAGAACCAAAATGAAATAAGTATTATAGTCTAAAAATAGATTAAAATTCCCAAATAGGTAAATGGAAAATTTACACACAGTGTTAATGTTGAAAAGAGTTTCTGTTATGATGGGATGGGGTTTTTTACATATTAAAACATTTATTTTGCAAAATTTTTTTATCAGAAAATTCAGTCTATCAACGACAGCTGAAATGAAAAATAAAAAAAAAAAATAAAAGAAGAAATGCCAAGAGGGAGTAATTCTGGTTTTTATCTGAACATCTTTTGTAGATTACATTGCTTAATACAGTAACAGATCATTGAGTATTCAAACACTAATTATATCTGAATATGGCTGTACTCGAACTGATTTATCATTTTCACGGACCTTAGTCAATGTTTAATCACAATTCCCTTGCTGTTAGTTAATGAATGAGTCTTAATAATGCAGTGTTCCTAGCAATCTGTGTACAAAGTCAATCATACTCCATTTCGGTAAGAATTCTTCTGTCTAATATTCACCATCTTACCATAAATCCACAGTATCTTGGCCTGTTGGGATATACAGTGATTGACTCCTGGTCCACTCGACTTAAGAACCAAAACGGTAGCTTCTTCTCCAAGTTGGTGTGAAGATTAACCTAAATGCAGTTTTGCATTTAAAATTACTTATATTCTCTTAATATAAATACACATTATCATGTGAAAATAACCATCATGCCATTATATTCAAATCACTAGTACTACTCCACACTGCAAACAATAGTGTAAGATTTGCACAGTCCAGCCCAGACACTGGAACTACATAGTTAAAGCAGTATACCAGTATTATCTTAGCAGAATTATAACTAATGAGATTTCAGGATAGCAGAATGAATTTCGCGTTCTTTTGATTTTTGTGTATCTTAACCTTCTTTCCACTGCATAAGTTTTTTACAAAAAGACAACTCTCCAGTTTCAAGCATTGTATTTACTGATTTTGAGAGTCTGTTCTCGGAACAGCTCAGAATTCACTGAATTGACTGTTGAAAAATTCCTTAAAAATGCCTTTGCTTGTACATTTCCTTTACAATGACTCACATGACTGAAAAAAAGATGCCATGTTCACCAGTTTGCTTTACACAGATCCTAAGGTGTTAGTTAGAAATGCTGACGACAAATTATCTAAATGCTGTTCTAACAATGATAACTACTTCCAATACTTGGTTTTTCTATGGTATGTTACTTACCTGCATTGCAATCCTTTTGAGTGCAGCATATTTTTGTACTTCAGCGATATCCCCAACAGCCAAACCAATCTAGAAATATCAACATTTCATTATCTACCTTTTCACAGTCTGTAATTTCAATTTTAATACTCATTCACACTTAAATTAAAAAAAAATATAACATTCAAATTATTTTTTCCCTTGAATGTACAAACACTTTTTGCATATTTACAAAATACATATCAAGATATGTAGAAAGCATTTTTAATGACAACTCTCTGTCTTCTAGTAAGGCACTAAAGAGCTACTTCAAAGATCTGCCAAGAATAACATCCCTTCCTTTTGACTCTTCATTACTGCTGCAATGTTAAGTGTGGCAGCACTAAATATCTATGAAAACTGGAATTGTTTTTTATTGCTCAGTTCATATAAAAATTTTATTTCCTAAAAAAAAAAAAAAGATGTTCAGTGGAATATTGTTAAAGATATATTACCTATTTTCCCCCTTTCTCACCATTATCATGTTTTCTGATTCTCTTTGTTCAGGTTAGGCTTGTTAGTCAGTTCCAACACTAATGCTGACTGCTGTTTTCTGTGCAATGAAGATCTGAGTTTGGGTTAGCTTTTTCTTTTTTTTTTTTAAATTATTGTTAGTGCTACGTTTTGATACAAAGGGTTGAGAAAAAATCCTTGTTCCCCAATTTTCTTTATAAAGACCTCAGAATAATACATTGCTGCTGCAATTCAACTTCCATCACAATTACTACCTAAAGATATACAAGACAACCTTGGAAGAGTGAATTGTGGGAAAATACTCAGAACAGTACACTGGATGGAAAACAAGCGCAGAGAAAGGGGACCTTTTAATATGTTATGAAAATATCAATTTATTAAATAATGAATGAATGTCACTTACTACAGTAATTCTATATGCTAAATATAGAAAACCTGCATATAAACCTGTACTTAACCACTTTTTATATTACTAAGTAAATTACTTACTAGCAAGTTCATAAGAAGGATTGGAATAAGCAAGGTAAATATAATGAGAACTGTGTAACTCAGGAATGGATATGGTAATTCACTGCTTAATAAAGGATCCAGGAAAGCATCATGGTAATTAATGTCTCCCAGCATCATTGCAAATGTCTTCATTACAGAAAGCAGAGGTGTGCTATATGTTTGCTACAAAAAGAAGAAATATCGAAGTCAAGAAAAAAAATGAACTGATGAAATTTCTAAATAACATCTTATGACACTTTAGTCAAAGATAATATTTATAATGATAAAAAATTAACTGTATGATTTAACTAACCTGGGAACCCAAAAGGACAAAGAAACTCAGTCCAAAGGCCAATATCAGGAAAAAGAAAACCACAGCTATCCGAATCAAAGTTCTCAAAATTTCCCAGAACATCACGACATAGATGCCATAGTTTTCAAATCTATGCAACAAGTAAACAGAAGAGATATACAATCAGTCACAGAATCATTTAGGTTGGAAGAGACTTTTATGATAATCAGCTCCAACCATTAATCTTGCACTGCCAAGTCCACTCCTAAATTGTTTAAATATTGAAGTTAGAGTCCCTTGCAGTTATTTACATAAGGCAGGAAGTAATGCTGATTTTCATCAGTGAAAAGAGACATTTTGCCTCTCTGAGACATTCTGAGATGGTACAAACTGGTTGTACTTTCACATCCAAAAGAGTGGAAGTGATCCTACTTACATAAAGCCTAAACCACATCATCTTGTATTTTAATGCACCAGAGCAGTTTTCAAGACATTATTTTTCATGGACAACATTTACTCTCTCCATAGCCACAGGCAGTACAATATCACACCACTGTTGCACTTGGAATAACAGCATTAGGAAATTATCCAACTTTTTTTCTGCTTCTAGAAGCAAATAAGCAACTAGAAAAAAGGACAACTGGCATTATAACCCATCTATCAGCCAGATGCCTGATTTAAAAGACTTCGCTTCTTACAAAGTAAGAACTACTACATATATGTGGTTTTCATATAATACAAAGTATGAAAACCAAGCAAACAAAACTAAATGCATTGTTTTCAGAGAGAAGGGGAGTAGTGTAATTTTAAGACACCTATGTTTCCAACAACAGTCTGTCACATGGTAGGGCTCTCCCATTCTTGACTAAACCAAATCTCAGAACATGAACTGTCATAAAGCAGATTAAATTACTTTTCCCCCCAAGCCTGAACTTGGGAACTTATGTCCTCTCTCAGATCTGAGGACTTGGTGATTGTTTTATGCTACAACAATAGCAACTGTGAAAATCCCTCCACATGATTTTCACCCTGAAATATTATGTGCAAGACTGAAAAGGTCAAGCTGGAAATAAAACAAACCTGATCTTCTCTCATTTATCAGGCATTTATTAGGCAAAATTCCATTGAAGTCAACGGAACTAGAGGTTGCTTTGGGAAAAGGCAGCCTGAATGAGTTAGAATAATCAGGTGTAGAGTTCAACTGCTATACACATGGAAGAATAGTCAGGCCAGGGAGGCATTTCATCTAACAGCAGCAGGATGTATGAGCAATCATCTGTTTACATTTTACTGTTTAGGCTCAACAGGACATGCCCATTCTTTAGTCACCTAAGTCAGCACACACAGCAGGGACAGTACCATTAAGGCATTCTCTTTGACATTAACTGTGTTTACAAACCTTGTCCTTAAACATCCCTATTACAGTAAAATGATCCTGAAATTACTCAGCAAATGCTGTGTTTGTCTGTCTGCAAGATTTCATGGGGGTGATTAGTGCATATATACAATAAGAATCAGAAGAATGTTTATGCAGTGTTATCATATGCAGTCCTATTCAGGCACATTTTTATTAGTCTTAAGCACTACACCCACACTACTTTTTCCCTCCACCCAGATTTCCTGCAGTTTATAACTTCTGGACACTATTGTACCATTGACAACATTAGAATAATGAATGGCAATAAAAAGACCTAATGTCAACTGAAGAAATAATATCATCCATTATAATTATTTTATAGGACGCGATGGCATAGAGACTTGGGGTGTGCCATTTAAAATGTAAAACGATAAAGGAATTCACCTTCTCCCAGGTATTACTTCTAAAAACTGACTTCCTTATGCCTCCTGTAGTTCATATCCTTCTGGGTTTGGTTTTTGTTTTTAAAGTCTATACAGTATAATGAAAGATGATTTTTAAAAGATTAATTAACTAAGAATAAATACTATTATTTCTTTAGTTGCCATAACATATGCTGTGATGCTCTATATGAAAAGCACTGAAAACAACTTTACAGTTTCATTAGGTTAAAAAAATTCCTATGGTACTAATCTGAAAACTTGTATAGCATTAAAGAAAATAAAAATACAAAATGGGACTATCAAACTTGGTCACTCACTGTTTAGGATATGCAAAATATCTGAAAGTATTGAAAGTATTTTATAGGAAAGGACAGAAATAATTTTTACCGTTGAAGGTAAAGCAAGAAGTTCATCCAGGACAAGTATACAGCAATTGCTCCACATTCCCACTGTAAATGAGCTGGTGTATTAATAAATAAAGAAGACACAAAAATTATGCTTGTAGTATAAATTGTCCAGTCCAGTAGATTGGAGTAATCCAACAAATATTTCAATTTCTAGGATTTAAGAGAGACAAATACATGCATTAGCAAAGGACTGAATTCAATGCATTATTTAAACACCCTTCTTGCTTTTAATCTTATATAAGTTGGCATTTCCCTTCCAATTTGGGAAAAACCAGATTTATTTCAATATCATACAAACAGTCATGCAAGCAAACTGTGTGATTAATGTTATTTCTCTACGTACTTACCTGCTGAATCAGCTGAAATATTTCTTTGCAGATTCCCAGTAAACTCATAATTAAAACTAAACACATACACACCCTTGTAAAGTATGAGTCCTGAAACAAAAATCAGAACACAAAACAAATTAGAAACCATTAAACGAATGTTCATTTAGCTCTACCTGTTACCTATACATTATATTAGCAAGTTAAGAAACACTGTTAGCTTCCTTCATATAAACTTATTACTATCTAAATTCTGGTTTACTAATATTTATTGTGTAATCCATGTTATTTTTGTTGTATTTAACCAATTCAAAACAAGTGTGAAAGTTTGAGAACTGCCATGATAAATGGATGGGAACTGAAATTGCAATATCCATGCCATATGTTCACTATGGATGAACATAAAGACAAATCTGTTCTCCATAACTTCACTATTAGATTGTAGTATCTGGAAAGGCTGTGGAAGTCTTTGGAGAAATTGGAGGTCCTACATCCATATGTGGCTGCTCTGTTTGATGCTTCCCTTTACAACCGGTGTAGGCAAAGACAACTTTGTTGTGAAAAGCTGTCTATTTGTGTAGATTACAATAGTAGATTTCATCTTACTAAATAAATTTTAGAATTAATTCCCCACCTGAGGGGTTTATTAATTCATAGGCAGACCACAAATTCATGGCACTCACTTTTCAGTGGTGCTGGAATACAGATCAGCCCCTGCCCCATTGCAGTGTCCCCAGGTTAGGAGCACAGAACCCCACTCCGCAACGCTGTGCTCCCTCCAGAGCTGGCATTCCCCACTACATTGCTATTACTGGGTCATTAGGACACTGTCTCCTCCAGTGCGTGGCATTTCATGTACACTGTTGCTGCTCTAGTCTCTCGGGCAGCAACGCCACAGCTTCTGTTCAGTTCACTGCTTCTCCACCAGCTGGCACCATTCCTCACTGGAGGACTAGGCTTCCCTCTTCCACCTATGCGTCTTCCACCCGGTCTCAGACGATTCAAGGACCTGAGTCAGTCTGAGCTATTCCTCTGCCTGCTGCATGCAGCTGCTTTCATTCTCCTATCTTCCACTGGGAAGACGAGTCAGTTAATGGAGCATGAATGCTTGGATTTCTGCTACTTCTGGCTTCTGAATCTTCAAGAATCCCAAACATACTGGATTGGGCTGGGCTGCATATGATTCTCCAGATTTTTTCATATATCAGGATGTCCTCATGAATCTTTAATATCCCTTGAGATTACTTTATTTCATATTTTCGCTAGCATATCCTTTTCGAGTTCCTGTTTCAGTTTTAGTTTTTTTCTCTCATTTAATCATTTTTCTTCAAAATTAAACAAACATTCACATCAGAGAACAAACTGAAGTAACCGTATACCAGGTGAAAAATTTTCAGAAAAAACTAAAAATAAGAAATGAGAACTGCAAATTATCTTAGAAGTTGCTGCTGAATTTTTAAAAATATACACTTTAATTCTTTTCCTTAGAGTTGCTAGATAATAATCTAGAAATTATGTAAATAATCACAACTTTTTGCTATAAAAATCCTAAAAAGATTATGACTAGTAAGAAAAGTACCTCATATTCTAGTGGTCTTGTTTCATAGATCTCTGTTCCATTCAAAGGTCTTCCTGGCTGTATGTGAGTGACCAGAAGAGTCAGTGGGATGAGACCGAGAGAGTATATGCCTAAATTCATTAGATGTGCTCGAAACCCATAGGCCATCCTTGAAAGTGAAAAAATGAAAGTTACAACGCTTAACAAATTTAGAAGAGCATGCATTCAAATGTTCACAGCCAACAATGTCTTCAAGATGAGGAAATAAACATTTCTTGAAATGTCCCTTTGGGATGAACGTGTTCATCGAGATTTATGTGGACAAAAGTATATTTGCCATTCTGAAACATTGTTCCTTTCCTTTTTACCTTGGCAATCCTATTATACATTCTTGCAGTAAAGAGGAAACAAAGATAGTAGTTGTCTTTGCTGTAAATATCAAAGAATCTTTAATAAATGCTAAGCTACATTTTATATGATAATCATCAGCATATTCTAAACATGCTTATGAGAGGTTTATGGAAAAGGCATTTGCTCAGACAACACTAGAAGTATGTACATCTTAATAAACAACTCTCAGGAACAACAGTCTTTATCCTGACGTGCAGTGTTATATTTTATGAACATTAAAGTAGACCCACCATTTCATAAGTAAATATTCTTTACACACAGGATGACTGAGTAGCTCCATGCGGTTGTGGCGTACCATGGCCTACAAAACAAGAAAGTAAAAGGATCAAACTTAACTCAGCTAGGTGAGTCAACGGCTTACAAAACTGGCTAGGCCACCTTTATCTTAATATTAGCCTAATGAAAAGTAAAATATCTGTGACATATTGCAAAGTTCTTTTGTTTATGCACTCTGGCCCAAAGCTATCCTGCCTTCTCTCCATCCTGAAGCATTCAGCTTTTCTGTTGATCGTGTTTTAGTCTCTTTCAAGCTTTAAAATGTGTACAGACTATTTCCAACTATACCTGTGAGACTAAGCTTTATTAGTTACATTTAATGAGAATTAATATTAAGTACTAATTAAAATTAATAATTATTAATAAATATTTATTATTAGACAGGATACCAACTCTTATTGCCAACAGGAAAACCGAAAAGTAAGCATATAAGTCAGAAAGCTTGTTCTGTTAACATTTTCTGACAAAAAATGAGAGAGCACACTGGCAATGGGAAAGAACAGCAAAATTTGGTTTAGGCACATAAAGTATTTTGCAATTAGCATATGAAAAAAGTCAGTTTTGTCAGGTTTTCAATGCCTTACATTCCAGTGCATGGTCACTACTATGAGAATGGTTTGCTTTGATGTACTACTACCTGCACATATAGCATGTTCTCTTGGCACATTCGTAGTTTAAATAACTAAGACTTTTTATTCAAACCTAATAGAAATTTTATTTATTATTTAGACCATAAGAACTTTGGCCCATATTTTATTCCAATATACGTAAAATATACAGAGTTATGGGCTTTGGAGAAGAAATATTATGATGAAACATTCAAAATTCTTGATTTTACAGAAAGCAAGGCAGCAGGGAATGATGCCAGTAAAATGACAACTTACATTTAAAGTGGTAAGTGGTTCATAGAAAATGTCTTCACCATCCTTTATTTTCCTGTTAAGTGTCAATGGACACTGAAGATATCTGAAGTTGTATTCAATCTGTGTAATACATATACACCAGCATTTAAATGTGATGCAAATGATAATTGAAAACTGAGATAATTTTCTTAATATAAAAAAATGTGTCAAAGTAGTCAGAATAGTTAAGCTTAGTCATTGTTGACTACTCTGCCAGGGAACACATGCTATCAAGATATACATATGTGACTGAAAAGATGTTTAAACAAACAGCCATTTTAAACTGTAAAATTAAAAGTGCAAATTTCTTCCTAAAATGTTACAGTTTTAAAATGTCATTCTCATAACTGTGTTTCAATGCCAACTGTGAAGAAAAGCTTGTATTTAAAAGTTATATGGCTTTGATAACACAATATAAAGAAAACTTACAATAGCAGAAAATTTGCAAGTTTCTGTTAATGATGTGGACACAATCCAATATAATAATGGATAAGGAAGTTTTCAATACGGTTTCAAAGGTAACATAACTGTAAAACATTCACGCCTCCTTGCCATTGTGAAAGCAATCTACTGCTTAAGATTTTGGACACGAATTTACAAAAAAAAGGAACTGGACTTAGATTATTCATGACAAACAAATAGGCATATGATAGGCATGCTTTTGACATGCATAAATAGATGTCTTCTTTCACCACTATTTTGAAATACCCATAACCTCTGATACTCAGCTTGATTGCAAGAATTATCAAAGATAAAGTTTATGGATTGCAGCAGTTTCATGTTATGCTTGTTAAAATGCATAAGCATGAAGATTACAGAACTGAACTTCAAAGCCACCTACAGCCCAAAGGATAAAATGTGATCAGTCACCCATGTTTTCTGTTAAGATCTGATATTCATCTAAAAGTGTACCTTAGCCACATGAACTTGAAATATATATTAAAGTATACATATTGTATACTTCCACAGATTTTTTCATCCACTTACATAGAAGTCTCGACTTGTCTTTTCCTCTGAAGACTCAATGATGCAGTTGTCCAACACCAGCTTCACAGATGAAGAGAAAAAGGAATTAGGCTGATATAGATTATGTTCAACAGAAATAATGTGTTTGGTCCAAAAGAAAATACAACAGTCATCCAAAAGAAGTGATGATTCAGTCAGATTTTTATGATGTATGTTTTGATGACATGAAAGTCCATAGTTTACATGCAGGAGTTAAATATAAACTATGCAGCTTACAAGGCTACATGCTAGTTTACAAGTATAAAGTGTGAACTGTTTATGAATATACCAAATCACTTGCTATTTTAATAAAAAGCATTTTGTAGTGTCGTTTAGCAGTTATCCGATGACGTTCATCACATTTATACGCCTTTGTATACTGTCCTTATACTCTTATAACTCCATTGAATTCAGGAAGCTAAGAACTTTTCTAATACAGAAGAAATTAAACTGGACAAACTGAAACTATCAGTAAAATACAAATCAAAAATTTTGTGAATTTATATTGCTTCTGTTTTATAATAATACATATTCCTGAGGACAGCATCAGAAAAACAAGGGCAAATGACGCAGTATAACTAATTTCATGTTATTTCATGCAGTCATTTCTTTCATATGGTCAGAAAACTCACTTTAAATGAATCAGGAAGATACTCAACCATTTCCAGCAAAGGACACTTATTGGCACTGGAATAGTGAGAGAATGCCACAACAGCTTCTTCCCACCTGTAAAAAGTGGTTTAGGTATTGGAAAATGAATTAGTTTCTTCTATTTTAAATTAACTACTTCTAGATTTTTTTGAGTTTTATTTCAGATATCTTGAAAATCATAAGACATAAACATTTTATATACTATTTAATGGGAAATTAGTGGTTTTGGGAGTAACTCAGTAACATTCTGGATGCTTCTTTAAGAATGATTGATCTTAAATTTTGTTATCAAATAAACAGAAATGTTTCAAGTATGCTAAGACCTTCTAAAAAATACAAAACTGGAACTAATGCTGGAATCTTGGGTTACAAGATCGGGCAAGTAACAATAAATACAGTAAAATACTTGTATTTTTCCTTGTAGTTTTCCTGCAACTCTTACCAAAAAATGTGATCAATAGTGCAATACTTTATTTCTGAAGTGAGGCTTCACTATATTGTAACATAAAATATTCTAAACTGCAGTTGAACTGCCACATTTTTAAATATTTGCAACACTTAAAACAATTTTAAATTATATCTCTTCAATGGTATCAGTTGTACTCACATTCTGACTAAAATTCTATAGGTATTTGAAGCATTATGTGAAAGGCCAAAACTCTATTTGATGGCTTCTACTTGTTTTTTTTACACAGAATACAAATAGTCAATATAATATGATAAAAAATATGCCACATATCTGATGTCCACTACAATTATACAATTTTTTATCTGCGCTCATAAGAACAGAACATAACCTCTGGAATTTTAAAATATGTACTCAATTTTACTTACTAAACTACAGATTTTCAGAACTTAATCTCAGTTTAAAAAAAAAAAAAGCCAATAAACCACTGGAAAATAAATTCAGCATTTTCTGTATATGTTACCTTTTGTGCAGAATGACAGCAGACACTACATCTTTTCTCCTATTGTGTATTGCTTCATGGAAAAAAGAAGCTACTGCTTTGTTGAACAGAATTTTCGCACCATAGTCAAGAAGTAATCTTACTGCTTTTGCGTGTCCTTCTCGTGCAGCCAGGTGCAAAGCTGTGTTCTGTGGAGACAAACAGTACAGCACTGCATGAATAATTAAAAAAAAAGTACATTTCAGTGCTTTCCCACATCGAAAATCCACATGCTTTTCTCAGCTGGAAGTCCTGAATACTTTCACTAGCAACATAAAATATAAGAATATTGTCAAAGACTCTCATAGACATTATAGAGATGGTTTTTATTTTATGTCTACAGCTACAGTAGCGTGAAATCTGAAGCGGAAACTTTCTGTTAGGTAAGAAAAGCCAATTCATTAATATCTTTTAGTTTTGCAACTAATAAACTGCAAGTTGCAAATAGGTAAAAATGATGGTATCTTTAGATACAGAACACTCGCATTTGGTAATGGAAGCAGAAAGTAATGGAAGAGAAGCACCCAGTTATATCCAGATATGCTTATACAAACAAATCTGCAAGAGAATCTGTGAGCACAGTTTATTTATAAATGGTACTTGAATGAAGTAAGGGAATTAATAGTTTAGGAATTAAGTTAAACTGAGACTGACATTTGAGAGCCTTCTGAATACACCCATATTTTTCTGA
This sequence comes from Empidonax traillii, assembly GCF_003031625.1. Lineage (NCBI taxonomy): Eukaryota > Metazoa > Chordata > Aves > Passeriformes > Tyrannidae > Empidonax > Empidonax traillii. The sequence goes on along the minus strand of NW_020956127.1, from coordinate 50,950 downwards.
GGGAAATTAAGGACGAAGTATTGGTTTCTCATTAATTCACAGGCAAAATTTGTTCCTAATCTAGTGATTCTAAATGTTTTAACACCAGCTCTCAGAGAAATTAACAGCAGCTTCTGTGTCAGAAATTGAATAGTTCTCTAAAATGACCACGCTATGTTTTCTGATGGGGAACTGTTAGGCAGGGTCATACAAGAGGCCTCCAATCCAGGAAGTGGATTCTGTCTTGACCCAACATACACTGCATTTGTCCAAACTTCAGAGCCAGATAGATGCTGTATTTATTGGACATTACTGTGCAAAGAAGATGGATTTCACTATATTAAAAAGCTATAGTTAATATTGGATTTTCTCAAATCTGTATAATTTCTTTAAATTTAAATTACCAATGTTTGTACTACATTGCTAAAATATTCTTGAAATGTAAAGGGGGCAAGAGGCACATATCTCATATACTCGGTGTTTTATGTTTTCTGTTAGGCTATATGCATCTTTTCTGTCTCCCACAAAAACAATCAGATAACAATATCGGCAATCATATATTTATCCAAGAAATAAACTTGCAGAGTGGTGAAACATAAAGGCACTACATTTGCCAGAGGAAATGAAATTTACACATGTAAAGCTACAAATAGCACACCATTGACATTTGGTCTAGAAATAATAGCAGACATGAAACAAATAATGTTATGTGAATACATACCCCTTCTTCATCCACTCTGTCAGTACACTTCACATTGGTATCCAAAATGATCTGCATTGTGCGAGTGTATCCTCCGAAGGCAGCATGGTGCAGGGCTGTCCAGCCTTTATAATCACTTACATGTAATGGTATAAAATTAGAAATTATAAACATGTACATTGGAACAGGACCCTCAGCTTTTGGTTCCTGGATTTACAGGTGTGAGCTCAGGAGCTTTCTGGAGCTGCCAATGGCCTGAGGATCTTTGATCTGGAAGCAGGACTTACAGTGCAAGGCAGAATGCCCTAAAGTACCAATCCTAAGAAACCCTACTCAAGACTGGAAGTGAAGCCAAAACGATTATAGTATTTCCAAAGCAACATTTTTTCCACAAACAGGTTCAATATTCTTCTCTAAGCTGGATTTAGAGAAACCTGAGTGTCCCCCGAATTAGAAGCCTTGGCTTTACAGCCAGCCATGATTCTATGTGTCAGGCTGAAGCAAAGTACAAGCAGCTTAGTTTTACAAATACTTCATAACTATGCTCCTATACTGTATATTTTTATTTGGATATATTATGATATTAAATACTTAATGTACTGTATTTATATTGCATTAACTTCCCAGCAAATGGACATAAAATATAGGGTGATAGTTCTTTTCTGGCTTAACGAGTGGCAATCTGTGTACTTACCAGAGGAAAAGGGCCCCCCTCTTCAGAAGAAACTGAACTACCTTCTCATGACCATTCTGAGCTGCCAAATGAAGGGGAGTCATTCCCTTCTTATCACCTTCATTCAAAAGTCTTGTGTCTTTCATATCTCTTATAAGTCGTTGACATGTGTTGATGCGCCCATAGCTTTGCAAGATGAACATAGAAATTAATGTCAAAAATACAGGATGAAAAACTTGGCATGGATTCCACTGCCCAGACAGTACTACTAACCTGGCAGCAAAGTGTAATGGTGACTTCTTGTCCCTGCTCTTAGAGTAGATGGAAACGTTGAGGCTGAGTAAATTATTTACAGAGAGGGCCACACCTTGCCTGCATGCATAATGCAATGGAGTGCATCCTTCATTATCTTCATCCACTACAAGATTTTTAATATGTTCCATCTGTCCCCCCAGGAAATACCCCCGAAAAAAAGCACAAAATTACATATATGTCTCCAATGCTTCACAGTTTCTAATACCTTGCAGCAATAGCATTAATACTTTAAAGCAGTATGTAAAAATAGGAAACAAACTTTAGGAAAAATAAATTTAGGAACAATGAGCATTTAATATCCGCTGATTTGCGGGTCACCGTTTTTTCAAACAACTACTCTTTGAAGAACACAGGAGTTTGCCATTCTGCACCCTTACTGCAACCCATCCACAGTACAATACAGGAAATTCTTCTCGGCTGCCATTCCATCACAATGCTCATTGCTGGCAGCAGAAGGCTTGTATCAAACCTAAAGGTAGTCTATAGTCTATATTCAGTAGCAAAACTTCTGGCTGTCAAAACCTACCACTTCACTGGTTTACAGTGTAAATTGTTTCTCTTTATCATCTTCATTTCCCTGTTTTTCCTCTGTACCTCATCTTTAACCTTTACTAGGGCAACTACAAATCTCCTCCCCCAGTTCAATCCACTTATTTGCCTGAATTATTAATATGATCAACAATCAGAAAGTCAATGCAGATAACTGAGTAACCACTGTTTTAAAACTGATTCTGCTGAAGCTACTAATTTAAAACTACATCTGCTGAAAATGGATGTTAAATCTATTCTGCATTACTAATCAAAGTCGTTTACAGATGTCAACAGATGTTGTTAGATCAGTTAGATTTGATTCACATTTAAAAAGTTATTTCTTGAGCTCTGGAGGCCAGCAAATTTAACTTTTTCAAGCAACCTTGGGATCCAGCAATATGAGTGCTTCATTTCAACATAGCCAAATACAAATCTATGTTCAAAATCCTTTCAAAAGCCAAATCCAAGACTTCATTATGGTCCAGTCCAGAGAAAACTCCTGCAAGGATATGCTGCAAGCTATTTAAGTCCTAGAGCTTGACTGACTATGAGCATGTCTCCTAACTTTACTGCATGCAAGCTGGGAAAATAGAAGTGAAAAGTTCTGAATTTTATTGCCTACCTCTTGAGCTATTCAATCCCCCAACAGCAAAATAATTTATGGGATTATGTTATTCCTTTGCCTGGCAATAAGAAAACTGTATTATTGGCTTTGAAATGTTTTCATGAGAGATATGTACCTCTTCAAACCATTTTTTGTGACATGGGCTACTTAACAAGTACCACAAACTTTTACAAACATTTCAAAATAAAATAGTAGTCACTCTTTTTTTTTTAAATGTTTTCCTAGTGAGGGTAACACAAAGACATAAATTGATGCTTACTGTACCTGCAGGTATTTCTCATTCAGATGCTGTAATCCTCCAGGCTGCAATACTGTCAAATGCAAGAAATTCCGACCAAGATGATCTTTTAATGATACATTTGCTCCTAAATAAATATGGAAATAAATGGTAGCAAATTCAAAACTGCTGACCCCTCAAATTACATGATGGTTCTTAAAACAAAGGAACAAATGCTGAGCGAACGTTTATAAATCTGTAAGATTTTATAAAACAAATTTTATGAATCTATAAAATATTCTTTTGACAATGTAACATAATTTTGCTTTCAAAAAAATCACCCTGACACTTAAATTTCATCATTATTTTTTGTCTATGCATTTTGTATTTCATTGCAGCACTAAGATTTATACAGGACTCTTATATTCAAAGATGCTGGACACCCACAAATCAAGAGGTAATTTAAAGATGCAGATAATCACCTCTTCTAATCTTTAGAGTTGTAATGTGTCCACAGTTTCAAAACTTATTATAGGGCTTATTAACAACATCAGTTATAATACTATTAACAAGAGGAAATGTAGTAACAATCATAAGCTTGCACCAAAACTGTAGCAATTGGAAGATATAACTCAAACATTTTCAAAGTGCCTGTGATTTGATAAAATCACAGGTAATGCTTGAACTATGGCCTCCAACATTTAAAGACTGATTGCCAGTATAAAACATCTCTCTGTATAAGTGTTGTATTTATTCCACAGTTCTGCTTACTTTGTGAACTGCTTAGGAAAGCAGGGATGGAATGCCAGTGGCATCTCCACCTTGAGAAGCATGACACATGGCATATTTGTCTACAGCCTGTTCACTCTGTATTAAAAAGGGTGAAATCATCACTCCAATTCTTCCTTTATCTCAGGGGATACCAGCACTGCACTGTGCAGCTGTTTAGCTCAGCTGCTCCCAGACTCGATGCTGAAGTACTTAAATGAAATTAACAGGAAAGTTAGACACAGGGTTTTAACATGTATGAACCCTGCTCAATGGAAGTATATAGTATTTATATATTCCTTTTCACCTTTTGAGAGCAGTAAATTCACAATTTTCCATGATGCACAGGAAGTGGCCAACAGAAGCGGGGATCGACCTTCTATGTCAACGCTATCAATATTAGCTCCCTGCAATAAAGAATTTCAAATTTATAATGAATAATGAATAAATGAAACTCTAAAAAGGTGCTGCTTTTCAAAGCATAATGGAAATACAGACATTCTTAGTAACTCCAGATTTTCCAGATAAGTAATTTCAATAAACACATTACTACTCTATATAAAACTACTATGCTTTCTAAATATCAGCCACAGCCCAACCATCTATATATAAAATTTCAGATGCCTAAATAATAGTGGCCTACTCCTAGGTATACCGAACTCACAAGTCATGATCTTTTGTTAGTGTACCTTTCCATGCATTTAAATACTCAAAATATAAAACTCTAACTTGAAAATACTGGGAATGAAGCTACAGAAAAATGGAAAAATTGTAGCCCTTTTGAATGATGCAATTCTACCTATCAAACAGTTACCAGAACAGACCTTTCTTAACCTCTGTGCTGTGTGAACACTGTTCAAGAAGTAATGCATCCAGAGACTAATACAGTTTGATCTGCATAGTTCAATCTATATTAATTTTCTGTTCTTCATCCTAAGTGATATGAACTTATTCAATTTTGACTCCAAAAGGAGCTATATTAAATGTGGACATATTTTTATTCTGTTTTGTCTACTTTTGCACTAGATGCATGTTGCCAGGTCAGTACGGTCACTATGGACACAGTATCCCTATGATCATATCAGCAAAGTACTACTGTGAGCATAAACACAACTATCTAAAAAATCCCACCAACAAGGGAATATGAAGATACAAACAAATGAACGAATGAAATGTATCTATATTTTATAATGGCTTAGATATAATTTTTCTAGATACTGAGTTGCAAGTCAAACTTGATGAGTTGAATAAAGTACACAAAAAAATCTATTTTATTTCAGGTAATATCCAAAGATGATTGGGGAAAAAAAAAATCAATGGTAGTTTTTCCATTAACTTTAATCATCTTTGGGTCCAATCTAATTTGAGAGAGAATTAATCACAATCCTGAGCCATATTTACTTTCTAGGATGGTAACACCTGTAATGTAGTAATAAGAAATGTTTAATAAATGTAAAATGATTACTTTACCACTGAGAACAGGAAGCTTCCAATGTATGTTGATTAAATATTTGGGAGTAATACATGCAGGACCATTTCCCCAGTTACCTTTATACAAGGTCAGAAACCCTCATATTCTTATTCATCAAAGAAATGAACTTTTTTATCCAAGTATCTATTCTTTTCAAAGAATACAGGGCAGAAATTTCCAGTTCCTTATGCAATATTTAATCACCTTCCCTCCAGCTCATATAATTGTTCAGCTTTCAGTCAAATGAATTTATCAGCATTCACAATTATTTATCAGAGTAATAAGTAACTTATACGTTACCACATATATTTACCATATTCATGTTACAGCTGAATTAAGAGGTTGTAAATTTAGTTCCTGAATTCCATTTACTTTTGCATTTATTGATTATTATATATGAATTAAACAGATAATAATATCAAAATTAAAATGACAATTTTGTAAATATCAATTAGTATTTTTACCAGTTTAATATTTCATTTTCCATTTGGTGAAGACAAAAGAATCAAAAGGGGAAAAGGGAAATAAAAATAAAAAAATTACTGCTGATTTCCTTTGAATAAGCACATTTCAGTAAAAATAATCAAGTAAACTCAGGAAATTCCAGACACTTCAGTGTTAAACACCAGACACCTCAATGTAGTCCACTACATAAGAAAAAAAAACTCTAAAAAACACTAAGATAGTAGCTAAATCATGACAGCTTTCTGATTTTCATTTCTTTATTCTTCCTTATAGTTGTCTACGTAGCTTGCAAATACAATCACTCCTGACTGCAAACCAGATACTGTGCACCTGTCAAATGGGACAGCGGCCACTTGGGTGTTAAAGTCACTGTTTTTAAAATGCTTAATTTGAAAATCAATTCGGAAGTAGCATTTCTTTAAAGATATGAATTTCATGATATTTAGATATCGGGAATATTGATCTAGGTTTCCACCTTCCCATTTTTTCAAGGCTTTGGTTAGCTTTGGGTTATGTCAAACCATAGCTCTGCAACCCAACAAAATGAGAGCATCTTCTCATTGCGTGTTGTGTTGAGTCCAAAGGCAAAATAATTAAAAGCTCTGCATGAAATGTATCTAGAGTTGATTCTCTGTTTTTTGTGTAGCACACTGAGCCATAGTTTAATAATTAAAAAAAAAAAAAAAAAAAAAAGGTGCCATTTAAATGTAAATAGCATATGTAGTACGCCTGGGTAGTTCTGCTTAGCATGGGGCACCTTACCTTTTCTACCTAGAAGGCCTACATGTAACATTGTATGTTTACAATGTCTCTTACTTTCAGACAGAAAACGTATGAAAAACAAGATATAGGAAGTAATGATTTTAAGTTATTCTGCATGAAGTGTGAGTATTTAATAATATTCACATAAAATAAGTAAATGTCGTTCTTTATTAAAACCTGAAAGCCATTGCTAGTCGTGTCAAGCAGTAACACTGCTGCACCTTTTCTGGCCAGGAGTTCAGGGCCGCAGGCAGCACATGCCCCCAGTACATGCCCCATTCCACAAACTCCAGCTGATATATTTTGATTCGTTCCCAGACAGGGCAAATTAAAACAGTCCTAAAGCTTCAAAACTGACACACTTTATATGGAAAGCCAAACAAACCCTCAGCATAGCTTCTATGGAAGAGGCCAAAATATTCAAATGGCACTCAGGGAATGAAAGTTTCAAATGGGGTGTTAAAGCTATTTATGATATAATACTTTGTGCACACAAGCGTCCGAGTGCGAAAACTTGTGCCTGTGTTTCTTGGGTAATAAATTCTGTAGACAGGTCATTTTGTGAAACAAATGTAAGCACTCAAACCTCACCATTTCACATTTGAATCAAACATAAGCATAACATCTAGTTCTGACTAAATTAAATACCTTCAACAGAGTTTCTGAGAAAAGCAAAACTGTATATAAAAGAGAATTATTCTTAATAGAATTATCATGAAATGAAGTAAAAAGCCTAAATACACACAAACCAAAAAATAAGTCTGATGATTTCTGAAAATCTCCTCAGCCAAGTGGGGCACCTAATGATTATATGAACCTTAGTTTAATTGGCACAAATGGACATTGGGAGCATAGCCAGCAGCATCCATGATTACATTTCTTCTCTTTGTCTGTCATAATTATTCAGTGAAGAAATATAACCAAAATACACAGAATAAAAAATATTTCTAGACCACACACAAACTTGGATATATGGCTATGGGATACCACAGCAATCATATGCACATTTTTTTAAAGAAAGGATTTATTTCTGGAAAAAAAAATCAGATTAAATTCAATGCATGTTTAGCATTTATTTTTCATTTCATATCTGAAAAGGGAGTGTGACCAGACCAGTTCATCATATTTGGCAAGAGATGTTTATGAAACTTTTCTGACTAAGTAAAATGGAAGTAAAAATGGAAAGTTTCGTCCCCTATAACTGTGGAATGCTATTATGGATCCATAACTACTGTTGTACTGTAAGGTTCAATTATACATTATGAAACATATATCTGTCGAAATAGCCTATACCTGAGAATATATTCTCATTTATGAATTTCTCTATGCAGACCTGTAGCAATAGGTAGCAATAATTTCTATAAACATGTTGCTTGGTTAAATATTTACCATTGAAATCAAGTACTCTGCCAGTTCATAATGATCAAACAATGCTGTCCTGTAGGGAAAAATGCAAAAATACAGTAACATTAGAAAGGACAAAGAAGTTTCAAGCCAAAGGGTAGTACTCTTCTCCATTTGCTACATTTTCTAATATTTTCAAATAAATAAATTTAAAAAAAAAAAAAGAGATGGAGAGAAACTCTTATCACGTAATTGATTTTAATAAATTGTTTTGATTTTTGTTGTGATGTTTTCTTTTCAAACTAAGTTCAGTTCAATTAATACATTGAAAACTCACTGCAGGAAACAAGGACCTCGTTGGTAGGTCAACAGGCATTTTACCGCTGATTTTTAAGAAAACCAATCATTTCATATGTCAGATCTTTCATTGCACCACACAAGGTCAATACAGAAATCCATAAATTTCAGATGCAGTTTGTTCCAGGCATACTTAGAGCGTCAAATTCATTTCACTGTTCCGAGCTTCAAGAGTAACTTGCTATATATATTCTGTGCAAATACTAGCGTGGGGTTAAAATGGCAATGGGTAAAAACAGATTCTGACTGCAGCAGGGAAGTTTACACGGCAAAATATGAAAAATATTTTAAAGGTGTCTACAGACACGTAAAAATTTCCCCGTTTTATTCTACAGTAAGACATTGAATAATGTATTACAGGAAAAAAATTTGGCCAAAGAAGGAAGTACAGTACTGTAAATACACACAGACAGTGTTTTCAGAAGTCAGACCTCTGTGAAATATTTTGATTCATTAAGCAACACAGAAGGACAGTTCCAAGGTTGTACTGTATCTCAAAAATAACAGTTGCTTAGCATTATAAGGGGGAATAACTTTGAGTGTACTATAGTTAGAACAGATTACTCAAAAGATATATTTTAAAAGTCAAGTCATGGTTCCAAATATGTAGAGATGTCTCCATTATCTATAGCAGACCCCTCCAGCCATGCATAAATACTGCATGCTTCACACACACTCAAATTCCAAGGTGACTGAAGAGAAAGTGAAGTCATTTTATGAAATATTTAGATGGAAACATGACAGTAGGAATGCAAAAGGATCAAGTTCTCCCTCTGTTTCACTACTGCTTTGCTTCTCAACAAGTTAATGCTCCTATTCAGTTTATTTATATTCTGAGATATTTGGGTGACTTTCGACCTTTCTGATGATTCCTGATAATATAATTTTTCCTGTTTCACAGACACAGGGACTAAAGGAATGTCATTCCTTTTACTAAGCATTTTTGAAGGACAATAATTTTTATGGAGAGGGCAGCCGGTTATCTATTACATAGTATGTGTGTCTGCACAATTTTCTTTGGCATTCTGTCACCACTTTTGTCTCCAACTGTGTTCTATCATTGGACATGGTAACATTTCCAAGTGTACACAAACATTATCTTAGCTTTACAACACAGTCCTCTTTTAATGTCTTCAATTATCTTTGAATCATACCACTTCATACTGTGTCCAAAGAACAATAATCTCCACTGCTTCTGACATTCTACCAGTTACTTCATACTGTTAAACTTCTTGTAGAATAACACTGTCAAATAATTACAGTTAAATGCAGTGAAAAATATCTTTCTTTGAAAAAATGTATAGATGTGGAAGTACAATATATTCCACAGAGTTGGGAACCAGCACGTTTAACTAAGCATCTTTCTGTTACAAAAGACTGAGGAAACTTCTCCACAGTCTAGCGCTCTAGTATCAAATGGGATATGAAAGACTAGAAGTCAAGAGGATTATTAAATACACAAACACCATCTGCAACTTTGAAGTCACAGGGCAGTGTACCAAAATCTCCTTGTAGTTGATCAGGTATAAGATAATTTTTGGGGGGAAAAAAAAAGAGAAAAATATCCTTTTAAACAGTTTATATTATTTTTCATTCATTTGCTAGAAAACATCACCCCATTAGATGAGGGCATTTCTTCCACATTGTCAGAAGCTGTTAACAATTCCACAAACTTGTTCACCAAGTACTTTACTGGCGTAAATTTTCAGTGCAAAATGTTAGTAACCATTCCTTAACATGGTTCTAAGGTAACTGGAACTGGTCTGATTTTGGTATCAGAACCAAAATTTTTAACATTCTGACCAAATTACTGACTTTTCCATACTGTACTAAAACCATCTCCCATACCACAGAGAAGTTCCAAATCATGTGGAAATGGTGTTCCAAATGTGAGGAATGACTAAGAATATCACAGCTCACAATTTATATTGAAGTTTGGAACAGTAGCCTCCTACCTGTGAAGCAATGTTTCCTTATTCCCATCGACAGCATCAATAATGGATTCCTCACCAGCATAGGATGACATCATTAGCTTTACAATCTCAGTTGCTCCTTGAGTGGCAGCAAAATGAAGTGCTGTGCATTTTTCATTCTATATGTGGGAGAAGAAGACAAAATTTAAATATTTAAACTTCAGCAACCTCATGTCCTATCTATCAAACACACTAGTCATCAAGCCCAGAATTCTTAATTCCTAAATGCCTAAACTTCTATGGAAGTAATGAAGCTTTAGTCTTTTACTGAAGTAGTAGAATTCTAAAGAGATTGTAAAGACCAGAAAAGACTTAAGAGATGCTTTTAAAAGATTACTACAAAGCTTTTTATCATGCTATGCCAAGTCCCTAAGATAAGAGATAATTATACTCTTAACAATTTTTTGTAGTTTAATTAAAAAACTGACAGGTGCGTCACCCTTTCATACAAGAGATAAAGGAAAGCTACAGAAAATCATAGGTAGGCTAGTACAAATCAACAGGCAAACAAATGGGCCTGTATAATACAGAAAATGCATTCTTTTAAAATGTCCTTTACTTCCTAAATTGAGTATTCCTTAGAAGTAATTCTTACATCAGTTTTTCTGCAGGTTAAATATAACTTGGTCTAATATGTTATTGAACTATTATAAACTAGACATTCACAAAGTAATTAAGTATTATATAAATGGTTAGAAAAATATTTGCCAAAACAGGATGACATTTCACTAGGTGGGATAAACCAGCTTTGATATATGCCTGAAGGTTTTGACTTTCTCCTTTTTAGAACAGGAACATTTCAGTGAATGCACTGGAATGGGCTTTCCAACAACGCCAAAAGCATTCTCGAAACAGTCTTACCCATCACAAAATCAGCAGCATAAATCACCTCATTCAAAAGCTGTGCTCAAAGAATCAAACCAGTAAAAGAAGGCTAAACTATATTTATTTTTGCTCTCATTAGTTGCTTTCAGCCTTGCAAATATCTTGATTAATGACAGATATTTTTAGAAATGTTTGTTTATGAACGAAGCTGGGTACAGACCCTTACACCAGCAGTGCCAGCAGCTGGTAGCAGCAGCAGCATCATGAATTTGTGTTTTATTACAAAGAAGATACTGTGAAGGCCAAGGCAAGGCTGAGGATAAACAAGCATGATACGAAAGTGTAAGATTGAAGATCCCACTTCTAAGAAGAGATGATCTTATGTAACGTGTAGAGAAACTTCACATTTTGCCTGATTTGAATGAAAGACTTCTTTTAATTTGTTGCTCTCCTGGCTTTGTTTTGGAAGAGACAATGAGCAATGATTTTTTTCATACCACTCAGAGATTTAGAGATACCTAGGTTTTAGCAAAATTACATTTCACTCCACTCTGAGTTTTACCTGTTTTAGATCAATTTGGGCTCCAAATTCAATGCACATTTTAATCATTTCGAGGTCCCCACTTTGAACTGCCAAATGAAGAGGACTGCACTTTCCATTATTGGTAAAATTGATGTGGGTTTTAGCAGAGTGACCCAATTCTTCACCTGAGAGATAAAAAATAAATGGATTTTTTTTAAAGCAAAAATGAAATAACAGAAGATACAAAGGCTTTCCAAACAAGTGTATTAAGCGTGGAATAATATTTGCCCCCCTCAAAATATGAACCTGTCGTATCTATCATTAAACAGTGGATGAACACACTAAATTTCAGGAAAGCAGTTTGTTTGCTGCTGCAGGCATATAAAAGTTGCAAGCATAAACTGCCCACAGGAATAACTGCATTAATTTAAGTTCAAACACTGTTATAAGTGCTTGTTTTCATAGTTCTTTGACAGTTAAAACAGTAAACTGATAATGCTAAATCCTACTCACTACTTAGGAACAATATGCTTACCTTTTTTTAGAAGAATTTCCATACACGTTTTTGCACCTGAAAATGCCGCTGCATGGATAGGCATACATCCTGTTTTGTTCGGTTTACATATTTTCCCTCCATTTTCAATCTGAAAAATAATACCTCCATACAGCTTAATGACATACAGAAAAATCTGACAAACGAACACCCTGTTTCAGATATAGTTTCCTGTATAGCTGTCTCTTTTTTTAATGTTAAATATGCATTTATAAAGTTTATATACAACCATCTTTTGCATATTACATCCATACATCTATACATGCATATACTTCATTTTTTGAGTGACCTTCAAAAGCAGTTTAAGTTTTTTCCTGAAGTTTGCCACTCAGATAATTATATACATACATACATACATATATATGTATATATATGCTCTTAAAAGATTAAAGTTTCTTCGTAACTCATGCAAAGCAACTTGAATACTAGGCCCATGATTAACCTTCCAGTATTTAACAAAGAGAGAACACAGAAACAGAATAACACGGCATCAAGGTAAACAGAAGCACATAAAAAATGATCATACATACCAGGAGTGTCAGTGCTTCAGGATTATCCTTGTAACATGCTACGATTATAGGTGTGTTCCCCGCTTCACCTTCCAAATTAACATCTGTACTGCTGTGCTGGACTAAAATCTAGATGTTTAAGGAAACATTCAGTCAATCATAAGCCAAACAAAACAGCAAAAGCCTAGTCCATTATTTTTGTTGTTTACCACCCAAAGCACTCCTGCAACTTATTCATTTTGCATGCCAAAGGCCCATAGTGCATAGGCAGAGGAGGGACAAAATACAGGAGAATGTAAAAATATACAGGTGAAAAATGCAGGTAAAACCAGAGAAAGCCAAGTACTATTCTTTCCAGCAAACAGCTGGATAACTTGGTTAAACCCTGCACATAGCCGCAGAGTATTTTAAAGTCTGATTTAACAATTTCCCCAATAATGTTAGAAAATACTTTCTGTAGCAAATTACAGATGGAGATTTTCAACTGGAGTTTGTTTTAATGTCTTCGAATACTCTCTATTCCCTGGCAATGTTGCGGAATCTGCTCAATTCAGTATCTATTGGACAGTTATATGTGATGAAGGGAGATGAGGCTTGAGGAGAACTGAGACCCTGCCAGTCCTGAAATCCTGCTTCGGTTTCTACGCTAACACCTGACACTGAGCTATCAGTATCATCAAGTACCATTATGAGTGCTTCCAGCATTTTTTGAGAAGCAAAGGATCTGGAAATGATAATGACCATATTGTACTGCATATTTATTCCCCTAGCTACATATTTATTTAATTGTCTTTCAGTAATTCCAGTGATTTTTTTTCTGTACTAAAGGAACTGGCACATTTTAATCACTCTCAGGCAATTTGGCAATAAAAACCAAAGGAGAATTATCCTGAATAAACAATAGAATGGAGAAAAATTGAGAGCACAGAGGGACCAAAAACAGAGCTGCAGAAGAATCCAAGCCCAGAAGCTGATACAATGACATTTCTGAAAATGGGCTTTGTATTTCAGATTTTATTGTTCTTAATTCATAATAAATACAGATTTTGTAAAAGATGTGAGGACACTGAAACATTTCTAAAGGACTCTCAGTCTTGAATACAGGTATATGTATTTCTTTCTTTCGTTTAGATGAATTAGAAAAAGTGAAAAAAATAAAGGGAAGGGCAAATGATGTGATATTAAGGTTGCATTCACATAATAAATGGAAGAACATTACAAATTCTAAAATTCCATCCAAATGGTGTATGAAGTGAAAACATCCTCACTGCACTTAGACAAAGGAATAAAAAAGTTATGCAGCTTAAAATCTCAACGCTGTTGCTATTTTACAAGGTTCAATATGAACACCTTAGTAATTTCTTCACAATACATTTTTGTGATTTTTAATTGCAGAGTTCACTCTGCAATTGATTACTAGAAATTAACTGATTATTGATTATTAGAATGTTGCTTTTAATAACTGTGCTTTCCAACTAATTTTAATCTGTTTTTATTAGAACTAGTTTCAAGACAGTGTTGATACTTCTAAGACTTCCTAAATAATTGTAAAAAAAACAAATTGAAACATAATAATTTGAAGTAACACACGGCCATATGAAGTTTTACTGTTAAAAAGAACCTTTTAAAAGAAAATTCCTTGTGCTTGGAAAATTGAAAAGCATTTTCCATGAAACATAACGACTACTGTCATAGTACAAATATCAGTATTTCTATAAATCAGTAAGTTACTCCTTACTTGCTCTGCTAAGACACAAACACTTCCATGAGCATCATGTGTTACACATCCTGCTCTCTAAACAGAACATATGAGGAAATACAGCATATATCAAGGTCTTGGTGCTCTGCACACAGCTGCTGCTGAGCTACTTATCAAGTGTGTATATTTACGTGGACTTTAGACTTACCTTCACAATTTCATTATGCAGGGACTGAACAGCCATATGCAAAGGTGCCATCATATTGGAGTTGAGAATGTTTGGATTGGCTCCTCTGCTGAGAAGCAGACGAACACTTTCAATCTGGTTTTTCTTTGTGGCCCAGTGCAGTGGGGTATTTCCAGAAGAATCCATCACATTTAATACTAGGTCAGAGGAGAGAAACCAAACACAAAATAAAAACCAAAACAAAACCGTCAAATGTTCTGATTGCAATGGGGGGAAAAAAAGGTGCCTTCAATGAAGTTATAGATCTGTGCCACTGCATTTATTTGAAGGAAGAAAGAAAAAGATTTCCTGTCGTGCAGTGCCTATTTTTTGCCCACTATTTTATACACCTTTTTTCTCACCCCAAGGGTTACTTGATTTCCCTCTTCTCTTGACTCTTCTCTTTCCTTTTATTTGACTTTGCAGCCATTGCTTTAGAGGCTGCACAGAACAAATAAGAGATAACAAATAAGTGCTTGCAAACTGTAAGAAAGTTAATATCTATTCTATTTCACTTCACAGAAGTAAATCAAGTCACAGCAGTTGTAGAAGTAGTCTGTTCTACGTACATTTTGAGCTTGAAAATTGAAAATAAACTTCAAAATATATTCTAAAAAAATAGGACAAAAATTATATACTGAAAACAAAAAGAATGTATTTCAGCCAGAATAATCTAAAATTAGAATGGCCATCATTAGGTGAAAAAATGAGCTTTTCAGGGCCACTGCAGGTTTGCTCAGTAGTCTACAGTTTATCAGTGGAGTCTGATGTAGGTCACAAAGCTTATATAAGACACATAACATAAATAAGGAGGACACAAAGACTGACTGTACATCACTGCAGTTTTCCTTTTCATATCTGAAGACTGTAAATCTGAGTCTCAAAGTAAGACACTTAGCAATTCACTGCATTAAAGACAAAACAGTCCTAACGTAAGAAGGGTGACTCAAACCATACTCGAGAGTGCAAACTGCAGCAGACAGTTTGAATTATATTTCGGTCTATAAATGGAGATAGCACATACCAGTTCTGTTTCAGTTGGGTAATGGACACTTTGATTATTGAACTTTTTATTCTGTTAAATAAAATAATAATTCATAAAATGCATGTTACCTTCACAGGAAGAGTCGTCTATGATCAACTGCATTAGTTCTATTTGTCCTCCTTCTGCAGCATGATGCAGCGGGGTGGCATTTAACTCATCTACTTTTGTAAGCCCAGAACGATTCTTCTTAATGAAGCTGCGCAGCCTACAGGCACTTCCATCTGAAATAACCTATTTTGGATACAAATGTTCTCATTTTCTGATTCTCCTAAGGGCAAGAAGTTAGCTGTAATGTGTTTATATGGGCATGTTACCAGTCAATAATTCTCTCCCAGCTGTCTAGTTTCATAGAGAAGTTCACAAACCCTGATCAGACTGAGCCAACAGTGAAACTCAGATTGATTAAAAAAAAAAAAAATAAAAATCAGATCCACATGAGAAACAGTGCAAAATTAAAACAAAATGGAAATCATCTTGAAGACATTATTTTATTTTCTGTAGTGAGCTCAAGATCCTCCTTCCACAATGGAAAATCTCAATCAAGCAAATTATTCACTTAAATGTTTATATTCTTTCCTGCAGTGGCCATATCAAATGAATTCAACAGAGAGGAAAAATTAATAATCTTAACAAATTCCTTTTTTAGATCTTTCTACGGAGATCCTATGTCCTGAGCTTTCAGGTTCTGCCGTCAGGCTTCTGTGATGTTCTTTATGTCAGAGCAACCAATATATTTTTTATTTTCAGCAGCATGCTTAGATTATCCCACAGGCTATTACCTCAGTCTGAAACTGAGATCTCAGTATCATCACAGTGATACTCTGACAGCTGAACCTGCACCTACTGACAGCTTGATACATTCCAGATACTGTGATTTACAAGCAAAGGCCCCTATGGAAAACCTGCTGATTCTTACTTTATGATATTCTTCAAGTATTTTTTGTTAGCGTGATTCAAAGCCCAGAAATCTGATAGAAAACAATGTTTGCAGTAGAATGGGCAGGAATTCAACAAACAGATGTTAAAAATTAGGAGAGAATAAAAAAGAAAAACAATTCAATAAAATTGGGAGAGGAAAAAAGGAGAAAAATGCATATCCAAAGTAATGTAAACATTTTCAAAGATGTGTAAGCAGGCAAAGAATAAGAAAAGGAAATCCCCTAAAATCACAGTTGCATTCTCAGCTGCAAAATTAAAGGAAAAATTTGCTCTCCAGGATCCCTGTGAAGTCTCAGCAATTTTTGCTGTCACTAAGCAAATATACATTACGAGGCAGCCTTTTCGTGTGCTTCAGCACGTGTTTAACTTCATTCAGGATACCAGTCCCACTGACCTCAGTGAGGTTACTCGTGTCAATAAAAATATTTGTCAATAATAATATTTGTGTTTAAAGATTTATAAGACTGAGGCCAAATACAGTGTTAGAATCTGCTTCCAAAGTGCGATCAGAAAAAGGTAATAGAAAACATGTGATATAGTTGTGGAAAGGGTATTTAAGGTGACTCAACTATCACAAAAATAATAGGCCAATTACATACTCAAATATCTATACATTTTATACACATCAAAAAGCTACTTAAGAAAACCCTGTTACAGTGTCCAGCATTTTCTATTCCTTCTAATGTTCTACCTTTTTTATTTCTATTGATTTAGAGCACATTTTGCCACTCTTAACATTGGATTTACTTTTCAGTGTAAGACAAAATGTGGCACGATGATATTTTCCATCAACAAGAGTAAGATTTATCAGCCAGTACTGCACTGCTTTGTTAGTAAAATAGGAAAAGAAGAATTCAGTTAGGTGTTCTCAGTTGGTAAAAACCAGCAAAGCAAGGTATCGTAAACTGCAGCTCGTTTGCCTTTGCCTGAACAGCTCTGTGGTGGCAGATCACCCACGAGGGTCATAAACCACGTTATGCTGCAGAGATTTTGTTCAGGACTACAGCTAGCACACAGAAAACATATATGGCTCAAAATGACCCCAAGAAGTATCTAAACCCAGTATCTAAACCCATCTACAAGCTTTGTCAAATTTGTTTAGCCCGCTGTTAAAAATCTCCAAAGTTACCCAAGTCTTCCATCCTGTAAGCAACCTCTTCCTTTGCTTAATTATTCTTACCCTTAAAAAGGGCCTGCCCAAAGTTTGGTCTAGGTTGCCTAGCAGCAATATAAATACATTACTTCTCATACTATTCTCTATTAAAAATGGGAAGATTTTATGTCCTTCCTAGCTGCAATTTCCTATTTGTAGATTGCACTGCTGGTTCTTTGTCCCTCCATAACAGTTACAGTTCTTCTAAACTTTCTCTTTGGGACATTTTTGCTAGATACTCTACTCATTCCTGCCGTGACCCCTGGACCTCCTTCTCCTGCCCAAGGGGGATTGTGAGACCCGTACCAGCCGCCTGCCACCCACCACCCGCATCCCCTTTCTCCCGCTACCCCTCCTGCCTTCCCGCTCACCCCAGTCCAGACTTGGCCAGACAACACCTGGGCATCCTGTGCCTTCAGGAGCCACGGCCAGGTCAACTTCCAGCCCGTCTCCCATCCCTCACAGATCTTCCCTCAGGAGTGAGCAGAAAGGGTCTCCTGGAGGGAAGGCTCCCGCCGCGCCCTCCCCGCGCCCTCGGCACGCACCTTGAAGACATCCTGCGAGGCGACGGAGGCGGCGTCCGCCTCGCAGGCGACGCCCTGGTAGGAGCTGGAGGCGGCTGCCTTGTCCCGCGGCCGGCAGAGCCGCAGCAGGGAGCGCTTCATGCCGCCCGCCCGCCCGGCTCCGAGCAGCGCCCGCCCCGTCCGCTCCGGAGACCTGCGAGGCGACAGAGCGAGTGACGGCGGGGCCGGGGCCGCTCCCGGACACCCCGCGGCGGCGGCGGCGGCGGCGGCGGAGGCGGGGAAAGCGGGCGGGGGCCATCCCGATCCCGCCGCTCCCCGCCGGGGCGGGCGTCCCGCCGGGCGGCGGCCCCCACAGCCAGCAGGCAGGGCCCGGGCGGCCCCCGGGAACGCGAAACGCCTGTGCCCTGAATGACTGCTACCTACTCCCCTACTGCCCTCCCGGCTTTTCTAATGTCAGCTTCTCAGCATTTACTTAGTAGCCGCAGAAGTTTATTGCGGAATTTGTTTTACTGGCAGCTTTGGGGAGGAGTAGGAAAGCTGTAGGAAGAATACAGAAAGAAGCACCAACGACGTGCTTCAAAAGGTTACTCCCTAAAACGCCCGTAACTGAATCAATCTTTATGGAAACGTGTAACTCGGGGAACTAACAGTTTACTTAATGCCGGATGAACAGCACTATCAAACGTCGGGTAGTGGACAGGCAGAGGCTTAGGAAAGCAGTAGGTTTAATAGCAGATGACTTTTTGCCTGTGGGTTCATGGTTTATGGCAAGCAGCTGCTTAAGGAGTGCCAAAACCAAGTGTCACACCCCATACAGACTATTTAATAGCCGTCAACAAGCAATTCTCTATTATATTGCTCATTCCCATTTTTAATACACTTTATACCGTCTGTGCCACAATATCCTGTGGCACTAAGTGCTATAATTTCATTATATATTTGTGAAAAATGCTTTCTTTTACCACTGGCTTCACTTAGTGTTCCCTGGTGTTTTTATTTTGAGAAATGGAGTGTTCTTCTGCATTTCTTTCATCCCTGTTAGTGCTCATAATTTCACAAAGTTATCCAGCACTTTGCTCACTGATGGGGCTTTGTTCATGTGGTTTTCCTTCTTACGAATGCTGGTTTATATCTCTGAACAGCCACATCCTGCTACTCTCAATCTTTTCCATGTTTCTTTTGAAAGAAAATGGTGAGACCTACACAGTCAAGGTATATTCGAGCAATAGTATTAATTATTTGTTGAATTTGTTTCTTCATTCCACTCATAAATGTCACAAATTTGTTTGGGTTTTCTTTGAATGCCATTGAGCTGTTTCCTTGGAATTTTTGCTTCTCAACCACAATCCCTTTTCTGAATGGTGCTAGGTAAATAAATAGCACTCATGTGCTGTACTTACTCATGAAGCTAGTTAGGGTTGTGTTTCCTCTGAACTTATCAACACTGAACTTTATCTGACGTTTCACTACTGTATCACCAGTCTTTTCTGATCTTCTACAATCATCTGCATTTCTGGTGATTCTGAAAATTCAATAGCACCTTCCAGATCATCAGAAGGTCTTTGCACCTCTATACCTACACTGACTTTTAGGGGTCCTACGGAACCTGCTTGCTTTGCAAAGCTGTATTCCTGGTTCATATTTTTTAAGCCTAAAACAAATTCAGGAAATCCTTCTTGCCCATCCTATGGCAGTTTAATTTCATTAGTAGACTGTGAGGAAGAACCTTTCGAAGAACCCCCCCAAATCCACTAATCACTGGCATAATTTGTACCACTTATGCTTGCTGATTCCTTCAGAGAGTTTCACAGATATGTTTGATATTTTGATCCCAGAGCCTGAAACTCCAGAATCCTTCATAGTCAGTTGCTTAAGTTACACAACTTTAGCTAAGTAGTCTTAAGATCATAAAGCTAAACATTCCCAAGACTAACAGGGTGGTTTTAAGTGCTTGCAGTGTAGATCCTTGATCCTGTTAATTATCAGGCAAAATTAAAAAATGGAATAAAACCTTTTCTTCCCCCCACCCCCATCCTGCTGTACCGATAAGTTCGTGTTCAGCAGTAGTGCATTAAGTAAGGTACATTTTTGTTGTTATGTCATCATTAATTGTGACCAAAAGAAAGAGGGTCATTTATGCTACAGCGAGAAAGCTGTACTCAGGAAAGCTGGCCATTAGTGCCTGCAGAGATTCTAGTTATGTGACTTGGGATTAAGACACTGGAGGAGCTCTGTATTGTTAAACACTTCTCGTGGTACCACAGTTAGAAGCAGTCCCAGTTGGTGAGATGGTTCACCTTCCCACAGTGAAGTCCCTTTGAATTCCTTGTCTGATCTCGACTTTTCTGCTGCCCATAGTGCTCTTTATGAGAAATCAAACTCAACAGTCTGGATACTATGTAAAGAAAACAACTGCTATTTTCTGTAGGAATTGTTAGCTGGTAATAGAGGTGCCACTAAAATATCAGCAAGCATTAGTAAATCTATCATCCATTTTTTCTAAAAATCTCGTAAATTGCAGTTAGAGGAATGCTGTGAAGCAATAGAAGTAATGAACCTCAAACAACCATAGTTTTACTAATTTTCTTGAATCTGACAATACTGCCACCTTCTTTTAAAATTACTGCTAGTTTTTAGTCTTCTAGTAAATGTTCAGAAGAATGTTCAGAGTATGAAAAATAGTACAAAGGTTTTCCATTCCCAGTAGGATTCAAATGGAATTTTAAATGGGCTGACCACAGCTTTTATTTCTGCATAATGATTTGACATAAGGAACTAATTCACAGAAGTAGTCGAAGAGTAACCTTTCATACAGCTGTTTTTCCCAAGAGTGGATTAAAATACATTTATACCATTTTGTTTCAAACATGATCTTGCTAATGGTAGAAGTGGATCCATTAGTACAAGCAAAATTCACTAAAGGCAATCATAGCACAACATTTCATTAAAAAGATGATTGTTTAATAATTAAATTGTATGTACAGTAAATATGCACCACTACAGTACTGTAGCCTTAGTAATGTTGTTAATTTTTCAGACCCAGGAATCATAAATTCAAGCAAGTGTCAGTAATGAAAAGGATGTACTGTATGTTTTTTTGCTTTGGAAGTGATTTATTTGGCACTAGTATTGTATAAACAATGATGTGTAAAATGATATTTAGGAATTTGCTTAATTCAGTAAGCCAAATGAAGTCATGACTCCAGATATTGATTACAGAAATTTTCAGAAACATGCTTGTACTTACCACGGAGAAAAAAAAGTGCTACTGTCATATTTAAACAAGCAAGGTCAACTTGACTAACACTTTACACTTATGTCTAATGGATTTTTCATTGCATTTTTTGTTCTTGAGATTTTGCTGCAGTACGGAATGTGTTAGTATGCTCAGCAGAAGGATTTAAGTTATTGACAGGTTTATTGCATGCTGAATTTAAAAAAAAAAAAAAGAAAAAAGAAAAAAAGAAAAGAAAGAAAAGAAAGAACAGGATGTAGAAAACAATAATTCATTCTCTTACACTGCAGAGTCTTTTTTCTCTGATGATAAAATATGATATGAAATAATATCTTACAGATTTTAAGTCCTACTCTTAATACTTTGGACAAGAAGAAATTTAAGTAGAGGCCCATGGAGTAAATCTATGCTTTTAAAGAAAGTATAAATTAATCTTATGGTTAATACCTGCTGTAATAAGTAGACGCTTGCCACTCCAAGAGAACATTTGTGGCAAGGATACAGTGTCCAGTAAAGCCCAGCAATTATTTGATGCAACTACTGGCTTCAAGTTACTTCCTAGATAAAAACCTTATGCTGGGTCTAGAAAATAGTCAAGTGTATGTTAGCAAAAGTGAATGTAACCCCTTTTCCCTGCCAGAGTTGGATGCTTCAGAGTGGAGTGTGTACAGGTGAGGGGTGACTTAGGTGCCCACTTAAGACAGTAATCCCCCAGTGAATATGGGAGCTAAGCCATTTCTTGCAAACTATCTTTTAAACAACTGAAGGGCCTCTTACTTGTTGGCATCAAATGCTCAAACTAAAGAGACTAGCACATTTTTTCCACTTCTTAATAAGAACAATCAAGGTCACCAACTGGCAGTTTGCTTTCTGGTAGTGAAGCTCTCTCCTTCTCCTGTTGGAGCTGTGCCAACGTACAGCCAGAGTCTCAGGTTCAAAGTGCTGACATCTGATTGCCCACCATACTAGAAAACTCCCATTCTTGTTCCTACCTTGAGGACGGATTTTGTTGTTTCATATTCAGTTACCACTGACCAAACCTAGCAACCATCTGTGAAGTGGAGAATTCCATCCTGAAATTAAGGAAAAGCTGAATTATCAGGCTTCAGAAACTTTCTGGTCCCTTAGCCCAATCAGACTGAGACATGGTATTTATGCATTACACTACTAATTATGGACAAGATTATTTCAGTTTTGGGTATTGTGAAGATATACCTCCAGTTGTACCAAATTAAAAAAAAAATTTGATAGTCTTGGTAATACAATATCTAAAAGTAGACAATAGTTTGAATTTGAAGGGACCTTTAAAGATCATCTAGTCCAACCCTTCCACAATGAGCAGAGACATCTTCAACTAGATTAGGTTGAAGATACGGGTGTCTCAGGTTGTTTATACATGTAAGAGCTAGGCAAGGATTTGTTTTGAGCAAGATACTCCTAGATTGCAGAAGACTAAATCCTACCTACAGTCTAATTCAGGCACTTTCTTGCCGACCAGTAATACATTCAGAAACATTATTTCTTAGTGCTACTTTGTCTTTCCTCTTCAGCTGTATATTTTACATTTCCACTGCTGTCCTAACAGATTTTTCCTATCTGTGTATGTGCTGCCATGCCTGTCAGGGAACACTACCCTCATTGCAGTGGTGCTTTTCATTCATTAGTCTGTATTTTAGAAATCCTTTTCTCCCGTGGACATGCTATCCAGCCAAATCTGTTCTCTATAAAGACACCTTAATTACACAACTTCTACTCTTCTTCTCTGAAAAGGGCCTTTGATGACTTTTGTTCTTTCAAAGATATAGTCTAGTCTTACTGGTGGTTATTGATATTGACTTGTTATTGATAAATGTCTTTAAAGGTGAAAGGTCCTAAAAATGACAGTATGAAGGAAAATCGGCCAGCATGTGTCCTAGTTATTCACAGCACTCTTTGGGAACGTACTTGGCTTCATCATATGCAGAAACAGAAAGGAAAAATAAAGAGTAATGGTTCCTTATCACAACTATATTAACTGCATTATTTATCATTCTATTGAGTATTTCCATGTGTACATTATTTCCTCTTAAAAAGTAAAACATGCAGTACATTTTAAGCTCACCATCTTGGAATTTCCCCATTTTGTCAGAAGTGTTATATTCTTTTTTAGATATAAATTAAGATGATTTCCAGCATTAATGTGATTGTGAAGGATTAAAATAGCAATGGAAATATGTTGCAAATTTCTAGG
This sequence comes from Empidonax traillii, assembly GCF_003031625.1. NCBI lineage: Eukaryota > Metazoa > Chordata > Aves > Passeriformes > Tyrannidae > Empidonax > Empidonax traillii. Next base: position 27,309 of record NW_020956127.1, on the reverse strand, counting down.
TGAGTCGGAATCCACCCATACTTACTCATGTTTATAGAAAATAACTATGATATCAAAGATGATTTGTGCCAGAAAGTGCTTGAAATCAAACTGAAATAGTGAAGTCTCAACTTGGAGGGCAAGTAGAGCAGGGAGCCCAAATAAACAGAGAAATTAACTAGATTTTAGGATCATAAAAATAGGTAATATTGTGAAACATGCATATCAGTATTTTCAGGGGGGACATACTGATACTATTTGCCTCAGAGAGTGGTGTGCATCTCACTGCTGAACCAGAGTGCTCAAACCTTTTTGCGCTCATAGTTGTTGGGAACCACTGTTGGATAATGTCATGGTTTCCCTGTCACCAGTTTGCAAGCATAGAAAATGAAGTGTGGTAACCTTAAACATGGAAAAGTAACATTAGCAAAACCATAGCGCACATGATCTCCAACTGTCTTCTTGGCGTTTCAAACTCATTTTTACGACCATATCTGTCCCCTTCCTGCTGTCTCCTCACTTGTATGTTCTTCTCCCTTGTCTTGTCTCTTTATATTTCAAGACTGCTTAATCCTCTGTCTTCTCTTCCCCTGACCTTACTTTCTTTCTGTGCAAATTATCCAGCCAAAGTCTGCCTTCCTCATAGCTTCTTCTGACAATACTTTTTTGTTTGAAATGAGAGGATTCATTTAACTCTCCAACTCTCTCATGTACAAGCGTTTTCTGAAAGCACTTCCATTATATCTGCTATCTAAAGAGAGATCTGGATCCTACTTTTCCGGTGGCTAACCTTAACCTCTTGTGTAAGTAACTGGGAATAGTGGCTTGAATCTATATCACGGAAACAGCCAACACTGGAAGTCTTCAGTAAATGCTTTCTATGGATCATCATAGCCTATTATAAGTCAAACAAAATCTCTCTCTTTTTTTTCTTTTTTTTTTTTCCCCCCCGAAAGAGTATTGTTGGAGTAGTGCTTTCATAAGAATTCATAACAGGAAAGCTAGAAACTGTTTTTGCTTAGAAATGGTTTTCTGGCTAAAAGGTAACTCTCTTTCTCAAAGGCAGTTTCAATGCTTTTTCCCATCACCGCATAGCAAGAGAAGTTCTCAGCCTCTCTCTCTGATGTGTGAGAGGAGAGAGATAACATTTGCAGAAATTCTACAAGGCCATGGAAGCCCAGGGAGAGTTGAGGGGGGCCATTGATGATAAAGCCTGGGAGCAAACAGGAGGTTTGCCTTTTTCTTCCTGGGGCGCGGTGCTTAAACAGCATTGTGAGGTAATTGTAAGTTTCCCGTTTTCTGGCCTTCTAAATAAACTTCTGAATTCTTTCCACTGCCTTGGCATTTGTGGGGATGCCTGTGTATCTTATTTTTCCTGTGTCATATTAGATCTCAAGTTTTCACTTTCAAATATCAAGCATTTACTTTGCAAGTTGTCTATATCACTTTTGTTTCTTCTCAGTGAACTGCCCATTCAATTGCACTGAAATCATAAAGTGTAACTTTTGGTATATAAAAATATATTTCTATCAAGTTAGAAAAAAAAGACTTATTAAAAACTACCTTTAATTATATGTGTTATATAGTATAAATAAGCTATGTATGTATATTATTTTAAAGAAAACATTATCTTGAAAATAGTTACATATATAATTCAGCAAAAATGACACTTACATACCTGAATTTATAAAATATTAAAAGATCTTGTTTTATTTTAAATTAGTCAGTTTAAACAAATATAAATCAGGAAAGAAGGAAAAGGCAAAAATATCTTAATGAAATTACAACAAGTATAGTACTGCATATTTTAGCCAGTCTATAAGACTTGTTGACTGTTAACTTGATTTCCGCCAGTCTTGGACATTAATTTCCTACCTGAAGTGTGGTGGCCTTTTCAAAGTCAGTCAGACACTGTGTCTTACTGACTAAGACATGCGTGCTTATTAGATGGAAAGGAGTATTTGTTTGAAATGCATTTTCTATTTCATATTTAGTAGATATGAAACTATGACCAGGCCCTCACCAATAGTAGTCTATTTTAGTCTTATCAATACCTTTAATTATTTCACTTTTTACAAATGAAACTTAGAAATAAGAGTTAATATCCACCAGTAGGGTAGGTACAATACTTAGAATTGGTATATATCCAATTTTTTTTTTCATTTGGATATACTGGGGAAAATAAACAATATCTGGTGCATGAAAAGTTAGAACAGATTGTGAAAAAGTTTTGCCAATAAAAAGAAATGTGAAGTCAAATTAAAAATGAAAGGATGCCATATTTTTTGTATATTACTTGCATTTTCCTGCTTGGAAAAAGTAGAAATAAAAATTGACTAAAATATGTATCACAGAGTTTTTCAATTAACTGAAATTATATAATTATGTAAATTATTGAAATTTACATTTCAATATGAATTAAAAAAAATTCTACCTTGCATATTTAACAAAAGATCTCCCTACAAACAAAAGAAAAATAGGCCCAACAAAATTCTGAGTGACAGAGTTTGAGCTACAGGAAAACTATATTACGCTTACCATTCAAGGAGTTTGCAGGTGATTTCTCTCTGAAGCAACACATATATAAAGAACACAAAGATATGACGGTTTGAATCCTTATCTTATTCTTATATCAGTAAGTTCTTGTGACATGGGAAGCCACCACCTGTGTCATCTGGTGGCTCACTTTGTGTAGGCAGATGCTTATTTAAAAGAGGTAGGTATGCATTGCTCATGGTGGGAGGAGCATCAATGCTCATCAAGGGATCCTTGAAGCTTTCTTTTTTTTAATACATCTAATCCAGCCCCATCCATTTTCAATTCTGGCTGCAAATGCACCTTCCATACAAGAAGTTTTTCTCTAATGCAACATCTTAGAGTAATTTCAGTTTGTCAGGTAGTCACTGGAGGGTACTTGTTTACCTATTTGCAGTGAACTAATTGCTTTTAATGGAAAATCTAAACATCACTGAAGAGGAAAATTGCCTACTTATGAAATTCACTTTACTAATAAATGTTTCAAAAATTAGAATTACCATATTAAAAGTAGCGGACTGTGATCGATAGCTAATGCAATATGGGACAGAGTAAGAATTGCATATGCTTTCTTTTTGAAATATAAATCTTACTTTGTCTTCTGCACTTTATTTTCAAAGTGCCACAAAATTGCTCAGTTCATTTGAACTAATTCTCAAATGACTCCTTGGCCTCATCTGCATCAGACTGAAAGTCAGACTACAGAGTTCTCTGAAGCTGGAATAGTTACTGTGGTCAACATTTTGATAGAGAACAATGTTTCCTTATGCTAGCATCTATCAATTACTCTGTCTTACCACATATCCTAGGATAAATAATTGTCAGTCTGGGAAAAGTAGCTCATATAATTCAAGCAGTATCACAAATTTAAGTTCTGTGTGATTTCATCTGTCTTCAGAATCCATGAGCCTTACTGATTTTAAAACAAGGCTTTAGAGTTGTGGTTCAGAGTTACATTTTCAAGCTTTTCTATCATTTTGGTCATACAGAAGCTGGACAACAAAAAATATTTAGAAAACATAACTTATTATAAATTTAAATAATTTTTAATCTAATTTTATCTTTATATAAATAAATTTAGATAAAGTCTCCTAAACTGACATTTAGCAAGGATGGTTGGACCTTTTGATTCCACAGCTCACCTTTGCCCAGCTTGCTTAATCCCACCAAGCACTGTAACTTCAGTCACTGTTTGTGACCAGTCTGCATAATGACTTGAGACAGACAGAGAATAGTTTTCTAACCTCTCAACAATCAAGCAATTTGGACATTTCTCCCTACAAAGGTTGTCTAACATCACCACATAATTCTATTTATCTGTCACTTTGGAGATGGAATCTCTATCTCAGTAGCAGAAGGTAGGTATGTACACAAAAATAGTCCAAGTGCTAGTTGTAGCTTTACAGCACCACTTGCTTAGCTTTAAAAACATGGAACTTGAGAAAGAGTGTTCTTGATAGACTTTGTGGACTTACCAGTGCAGTTTGAGTTGTTTTCCAGTTCTGCTGTACAGTACTTGTAGCATGAAATGTGTTGTGTTCACAAACTGTTGTTGCAGCAGGTAACTCATGTGCTGGTTTTTTAATGTGGATGTGGTTGGAATTTTGGGGATATTGGATAATGGTTCTCAGCTAGAAAACCCAGTTTTCTCAAAATCAAAACTTCAAATGACTGTGACATTTTCTGTGAAGAAACTTCAAAATAAACGATTGTTTAAAAGAGATTTTCGCTAAATTCAGTCATTTGATAGCCCAAGTGGTCACATCATATCATTCATCAGGTGAACAACTTCTACCTTAAAACCTGTTAAGTTTATTGCCCCTATTGTTCCTGCTAAAAGGATTCTCCAATAGCTCACTACTTTCATAGTTAGGAATGTTTCTGTAACTTCCAAACTAATTTATTCATGATCTAGAGATGACCATTTCCTCTTGGTCAATGTTGTCATTTAAGCTATTATTTCCTCACCATGGTGTCTGTTCTTCTGAGATACTTTGAAGAGGACAGTAGTAGCCCTTTGTAGCCTTGATTTTGTCAGACTTAGCAAATCAAACTATTGTTTTGTCTTTTTTTCAAGAATCCTAACAGTCTTTTTAGACCTGTTCCTATTTGTTCTCACTGTTTCCAAATAGGTATTTTGTAGGGTTTACCTTCTGTTAGTATTAAAATAGGCAGCTATGCAAGCAACAGCACATTCAAGAATTCCAGATGTACTTTAGGACTTAATTTCAGAACCTTTAATGGAACTAATGTATTCATTGTAGCCCTCCAGGATGCAACTGTGTCAGCCAAAGGAGTACTTAGGCTGCATTCAGTGGGGAAACAAACATTCAGCATCTTTTATATATTTTGTCACATAAATATTGAAAGCATTCTTTCAAATTTAGAAGTTGTTAAGTGCTACACAAAAAAACAGGTCATGCCAAAATGAATGAGTTTTAGGTGCTTAAATATTGTTTATCCATTTTTAAGAATAAGATAGTGTCAGGTTTTAAAACTGGCACTAAAGGATTAGGTAGACTACCTGTGAAAAGTTTCAGAGTTTCTTTTTGTCGCAGAAGTGATGAAAGTTAAGAGAGATGCTGGGGTGGAACCAGCAGTGCTCCGTAAGTCATGTGTCAGCTAGTGATAATATATACTGAGAAAAATAGAAAAGCACAACAAATTACGCCATGTCAGGGAATACTACGAGATAGTATGGCAGAATAAAAAGCAGCAAAGAAAACAAAAAAGATAAACAAAACGAACAAACAAAAAGAGATAAATATAAAGACATTTTAGTGAAAATATCTTCCATAGAGTGGAGTGAAAGATTAGCTGTGGTAAAGTTAAAACAAAGATTTTAGATATGAAATCTAGTGACTCCAGACCTGAGAATCACATATTATTATAAATTAAAAAACAAAACAAAGTAAGAAACCACAAAACCAACCAACCAACCAAACAAAAACCCAAACACCAAAAACCCAGCAAACAAAAAAAAAGGTAACAAAGGGATAAACTGGGAGGTAGGAGGAGATTCATTTTAAGCAGAAGATGAGAAAATATATACATAGTTCATGCTTAATGTCAAAACACACCAGGTGCTCACTACTGTCAAAGATGAAACCATTTGAAAGGTTCACAATTAAAAGTTTTTAATCAGAAATATTGTCTAAATACACCCAGTTTAATACACCCTGGATAACTTGTTAATTTTTCTTCAACTTTTTCCCTACCTAATGACTCTATTTCTGATCTTTGGAGAGAGATACTGTACTAGATTTCAAGGCAAGAAGCAAGATAATTGTTGCTAAAATAATGTAGAATATATATAAAGATAAAACCTGCCTTAAGTTCAAGCTTGGTGTTTGCACTGTGCAATCTTCTCAGTGCATCTGTGGGTTTCATGAAAAGACAGATTTTTTAAATACATAATTTCATTATCACTTCATTTAATTAAAATACAATAGTTAATGTCACATCTCAAACAGTGCATTACACCCTTGCTTCTTGGATACGAAATCGTTGTGAATCACCTCATCTATTATTTCCAAACAAGAAGATATCTTTCAAAAAAAATTCGAAATCCTGAATTTCTTCTTGAGTGTGATTTCTGGAAACAAAATTGTTCCAGTAATACACTGGCCATACCAGTCTTTGAATTACTGATTCAGCACCAAGAACATTAGCATGCTTTGCAACTGCCCTGGGAAAGAGGGATGGCATCGAGCCACTCCTTTCCTAGCACAAGATTCTCAAATACTGGGTACATAAATGCTATGTCCGCTGTATTTTTGCAGTTTCACCAACCCAGAAAGACATAATGGGATGCCTTCAATGGAAATGGAAATTCTATCTTTTGTTTTCAAAACTAAAGAGATGAAAGCAAAAAGGGCTCATTCCTCAATTCTGCAGATATCTTAGTACTGGACAAATAGTTGTTTTTTTCTAATAGTCTATATTCAGTGCTAAAAAAGTATTAAGTATTATGAATTTCTTTTCCTCTTAAGTCTAACCAGCGTGTATGATTTCCCTGAGTATATCATATTGACCCAGAGACAGATTCTGTATTTTTAGTAAGGAATTAATAGTAGTAAACATACTTTAACTGTCTTCTTTCTAAATTTGCTCAATTTCATGTAAGATATTTATATGTCAAAATATATGTTTGCATTAATCTGTATGAAATATGTTGTGCAAACAGAACTTCAGAAAAGCTTCACTTATATTTTGTCTAAAGACCAAAAAAGAGGTGCCATAATGGTTCTTAGCCATTATATTTGCTGTTATAAAACCCTGTAGTTTTTATGGGAATGGTTATAATGGAAAAAAAGCATGTATTAAGATTACATAACTATTTAATAAATGGTTATTAAGAACCTACAGATTTTGCCAACAGTCACTGTTAGTCACTGGAAACTAGTAGGTCCTTTTACAGGATATCCTAGTAGTCACTGTCACTGAAACGACACTGGATTTTTAGATAAAATAATTTACTGAAATAACTGAATGGTCTTTTTCATTTTATCAGAAACTCCATGGAATGAGAGGTGAATTACACAAAATTAGTAAGGTGTTAAGTTTCTGTGTCTCACAAATTCATAGAGAACCTGAGGGTACATGTATTATTCCATTTACTTCTACAATGAGAAATAAAAATAGCCCAAATCTTGTATCAGGGAAGAAGGGGAGAGGAGAAGGGGTGGGAGGCCAAGGGATAAGGAAGCAGGTAGAAGGCAGGAAGGAGAGTGAGGCAGGTCAGAGGGAAGGAAACAAGAATGTTTATTAGTGCTTCTACACTGTCTCTTCCTCTTTGGTAATAAATCAATTGCTTTGTATGTACTATTTTTTATAAATAGTCTAGAAATCCAGAACTTTTGTGCTATTTTGTCATTTGTGACAGGAGACAATTTATTTTATTTCCTATTAGTACTTTTCAAAGATCCCCAAATCAGTAAATGATAGAGTGGCTTGGGTTGGCAAGGACCTTGACGATCACCTAGTTCCAAGACCCCTGCCATGGGCAGGGAGGGGCACCTTCCATTAGACCACGTTGCTCAAAGCCTCAGAAGTATTCCATTAAAATATGGTTCATAATTGTCTTAGACCCTCTCAAATTATTTACCCTTTTGAAAAATTTTTGAGCTTGATTGTGTTACTTAAACAGAGCAACAAGTAGGACGACAGTCATATACCCATCAGTTAGGTAGCACAGGAAGTCACAAGACACGAGTATGCTTACATCTGGTAACAGGCAATCCCACATCTGTTAATGTGACTCATTCTGTTTATCGAGGGTCATAAACCATTTGAAAAATAATTGTTTCCTCAACAGTATTGTTAACTACACCGAGATAACCAGTCACTCCATCCAAAAATATTTTGCCATGTAAAATGAAAATACAAGTGAGAGCTGCTGAAAAAAAGGAATGGACTAGAAAGATTTGTCAGATGTTAGTGTCTAAAAGAGTTTCTGAAATACAAGCAAAAGGTCTGAAGATGCTGCATGCCTTTCCAACTAGCTCATGGTAACTGAGACATCAGATGATGCAAAAATGCTGGAAAAACAGGCTGCATGATTTGTCCATCTGATCTAGGTCCTGCCTTGCCTCTGTCAGAACCTGGCTAACAGACTTAAAATACTGTCTGCATCTGCCACCTCCATATACCCTAGCCAAGACTGGATGAGGATCTCTGTGGTTTAAATATTTACACTGCATCCCTTTTTAGTGTTTATAATGTTAGTAGAAACTTTATTACGTGCATTGTGTCAGGACTGTAAATATTGGCTTGGATATTAATAGTGTTCTCACAAACACAGTAAACTGTGACTCTGTTTACTTCCCTATTCAGACTAAATTAAAAAATATATTGTTGGAAACAATACAGCAAGAAGCTGATAAAATGTTCTGTATATACACATAGTTTCTTTCCTCACTTCTTTAATAACAGAAAAGAAAACCTGACATGCAACTGCACAAAGCTATCAGTCTGCTTATGCCACTTACACTGAACTGTTCTAAAACAATTATCAACTTTGGGGCAATAAAGATGACAAACCTCAGTTCAGGGGAATGTTTTATTAGTTAGTGAAAGCAGCATAATCATTATAAATTATGGTTAAGGATTCAACAAACTGAAGAGAAAAGGGGAAATAGAACAAGTTAATTAGAAAGTAATAGTAATAATAGAAAAAAAATAACCTCAGTTATGCAGTCCAGTTTTCAAGATTAATACCTTGGTTGTTGTGGAATAACCACTCAGAAAGAACAATATACCATTACAGTCTTCTCCTAGAATTTCTTAAAAATAAATCCACTACCAAGTAAATCTAATAAATTCTCTCAGTAGTATTCTTTCACTACTATTTGCCCTAGCAAATAGGCTCAGTGTTTCCTTTTTAAATCCATTTTAAACATCTTGATTTTGTTCAATATGAAGTCAATACATGAATTCTGTGGCTAGTACTTGTTGAGAAGAGAAGAAGGCTGGATCTGTCACAATTGCTTGCTGAAATTCTCACCAGATAATGAGAACTATATTCACTATAGTTAAGTATTCATTATAGTTTTGTTGGTTAACAAAAAATGTATGCATTGACCAGAGATTAAAATGTCTCAAAATTTAGCATCAAAACCAAAATATTTATACATATGTATTCACAAGTTTATATTTAGCTACATATTTTTGCTTTAAAAAATGGGACCAAGATGTATAATATGTTATACAGCTGTATCTATCTGACAGTACTCAGCTCCAAACCTTGTGATAAAATTTTCCATTGAAATAAAAAAGGCTATTCTTAGAGTTCTTCAGAAAGGCAGAAGAAGAAAATCTCAATAAGACAAGGGAAGTATATGATACAAAAATATACAAAAACAGCAGAAAAGTGTAGCTCAAACACTTTTGACTCAATAGCCCAGCAGCTGCCCAAGGTGTGTGGCTACAAAAGAGGAGTGCATTCAGAAATTTCACTATCAGTTGCATTGCTGCATGTTAGGGAAGATGGCAGCACACCATGTTAGGAAAAAAAAAAATCAAGCTAAAATATGGTAATTCTATGCTGAGTTGTGAATCAGCTGGGTTGGCTGAAGAGGAGATGCTTGAGCACAGGGGGACCTGAGAACAGACAATACAAGTACAATACAGGATTCGTTGTGGGCAATGTTCAATTCTCGTGTAATCAGACTCCACAAGCAACAGCTCTTTGTTCAGAGGTAGCATCCAAATGTTACAGTCACGGTTTCCTGGCCCTATGCACAATACAGACCTACAGATCTCACGTCACCTGCCTTACAATCCAAGTCAGAGTAGGATATAATAGGTGGTAGGAGTAAAGGGAGAATATAGCTAATCTTAGTCTTTTTGTGTAGGGCCAAATCCATTTTAAGGTTACTGAATTTTACTGTCCTTTGCCATAGCAGTATTTTCAGATTATAGTTTAGAAATATATTTTTAAAAAATATAATGGCTTTCTAATAGAATTTTTTTAGATTACTAATTACAGATCTCAGCAGTAACATGCAGCACTTTACCCAGTTCATTCAGTGTGTGTAATATAGCAGTGGAATATAGGCAAGGTTTTACTAGCTTAAGCTATGTAAAACTATTTCTTCTATGTAATTTTTTTTTCTAGCTAAAACTCTTTTATTTTTGTTTTCAATCTAAAACCTTAATACATTTTTGCACAGTCCATTACATACCCATGTCTGGATTAGGTTTATGAAACTGACAGTCCTGTGCAGGTTTACAGCTTTTCCATGGATTCACAATATCACTATGTCCTGGACAGCACATTAAAACCTGAACTCTTCTAAACATCAGAACTTTAAATGGCAGAGTTAAGATCCCAAACTAATCTGTAGGTTTGGACACCTGCCTGTCACTGACAGGATCTGAGTTCAGTCATCTGCTCTTCCAGTGACTTCTTAGGGTGATGAACACAAATTAATCAGTGCCTCTGAGCAACAAATGCTTTTAAGATTGCCAGTGTTTCCTCTGGTTAATCCTATAGTAAAATACTGGTGTATGACAGGATCCCCAAGACACCTGGACCCGAAATCCTTAACCCTGGGGGAGTTATAAACATCTCTCAGGTCTGATTGATGTGCCCAGCTTGCTGATCTTTCTGCATACTTCTTCAATGGTTATGTTGTGACTCCTGGTAAATGATGATTTTGGTTAGTAGCTCTTATGATCAGGAACACTGTCTCCCTCAGGTACAAAAGTCTCTCAAATAGTTAGAGAGCTAGTTTTACCAAAAATAACTGGTTTCAGAAGATTTTGCAAATGCTTCTTTCATTCCCCACTCTTTTAACTGTGCCATCCTAGCTTGGGAGGTAACTACCTTTGCCTCCATGAGAAACTTGCAAGGACTTATTAAAATGCATGGCATCCCTGAAGAGACTTCTTTAGCTGCCGTATGTTCCCACCTCCTAACTTCAGCACACAACAATAATCTCTGCATGTTATAGCCTTGGATATACTGTTGTCAGATAATATAATACAAATAGTGGTCCTGTGTAGAATTATCAACACTCCAGCCACTTGAAAACGACACATAGTACATCATGGAGCCCAGAACAGTGGGTATTTTGGCCACTCTCTATTTAGGCCATTCTGCTCATGAGAGTGGGGATCAGAATTACCTAGTCATGCAAATGAAAGGTGTAATATAAATATGATAGGGAGATGCTCACATCATGCAAGCAGCCATAGATTGGTTGAAATAGGATCAGAGTGCTTTTCTGTGGTATTGTCATAATGCCACTGCAAACGGAAGCAAAAAAATTTTTTAGTTCCTCAACCTTCTCTAGGTTGGTTGTTACATTTCCATCTTTTTTATTTTCTTGAATCTTCAGGCCAATGTACCTGTAGAACCTTTGTTACTCTTTGCATCCCTTGACAAATTCAGCTCATGACACAAATGGCATAAAGTTTGAAGCTGAAATCCATGAAGGCACTTTGTACTTAACATCACACTGGCTTCAGAGTGAGGTCACTGGAGTTAGGAGTGGAGTTAGATTTCTAATATTTGGTAGAGTTAGGTCTTTGTCTCATACATTATTCAGTCAACACAATAAAGAATAAACCACAGAACCTTAGCTATTAACTTTTTTTAACGATTTGGCTGTATTGTCTGGGAAAAAACATTTTTGAAGATTCAGCATTAGTATATTCAAAACACATTCTTATTGCCTTTTCTTCCAGGTTTTTTTCTTTTGCATTTCAAAATAGTCTAGAACTTAGTTTTACGTTATAATGTTTTTTTCCCATTAGGTAGTCTAAGTAATTTTGGTAATTTAAATGTTGATTCTGAGGTATTGATGTGGGCAAATGTAACAATAATTATACTTCTGCAGTAACTTGAAAGTAGCTCTGGCCATTAAACCTTGTTTTATTGAAAATTTGAATACAATCTAGGACAAAATGTCTCTTCATCTTTTGTGCATGTCCTGTGATTTAGAACAAAATGTCTTTTCCTGGGACTGTCACTGGAGATATTCAAGAACTGTCTGGACCGTGATCCTGTGCAATGTGCTCTGGGATGACCCTGCTTGAGCAGGGAGGTTGGATCAGATGACCCACTGTGGTCTCTTCTAACTTTACCCATCCCACGATTCTGTGATTACTGAGACTGAGTTCATGCAAACTTTGGATGGAAAATTACTGCACATGATTTGCAACTAGGATGAACAGGTATCTGTGCAGGCTGCTGGCATGTTTAGGTATGGTCATGAACAATTGATTATTAATGCAACTGAAAATGGTTTTAGAGACTATGAAATGTTGAAGTTCCCCACTAACTGTCCTTTTACCCAACAGCACAAAACTGTCTGGTCTCTTATGATTTGGGCTGGAAATCCTTACATGCATTTCTCATGAGGTCATATGTGAAATGTCATGTAGGGGCTGCTTTTTTCCTTTATATGGTCTGAAGTATTTTGGCTTTTTCCCCCTTCAATTTGACTTTCTAGTATAAAGCAAAAAGTAACAAAATTATTCAATACTGCTTTGGTGTTCAACATTATGTCTCAAGTTAAACAAAGAGCAAAACTAAATGCAAAATGAGGCATTTTGCAGAACTGAGGTAAAAAGAGCAATTAAAATTAATGTAAAATATGTATTAGGCTAACAATATGTAAGTACTAAATACATGACACTAACAATACATAAGTACATTCATAATGTTGAGAAAACAAACTCGTTTGCCACTGGTACAGGTTCTTTCCAGTGATTTTAGATTTTCCTGGATGGTTGGTCTGGTTACAGTTCTGCATGAATCCTTCCTTTTGGCCCAAACCTCTGGTGATGCAGACATGCCATGCCTTGCCAGGGTGTGATGTACCCAGCTAACAGATAAGTGTTCTGTCTTTGATACATTCCACAGTGTCTAACACAGGCCAGAGCATTTTTTTTTTCTGTTTTGCTATCTCTGCAATGCTATTAGTAGCACAAAAGCTGTATCAGGCAGATAAACCAACCAGTTGTGAATTCCATAGGAATGAGGAGCTCTAAGCCATCACACCCTGACCTTCATCTCCACTGTGGGAGATGTAGTTACAGGCGCTTGAGCAGCCTGCAGATGACTTACAGTCACTGGTTTTCTAACAACTGCCCTCCAAAGATAAGCCTCAGTCTCACAACTGCTTGTTCTATGATCATGAAAATTCATGTTGGTACTCACAGACAAAATTGGCATCAGGAAACCCAAAAACACTTTAGTCCTGTGGTTTTCATTCAGCAGTAAAACACACCTTAGATTCTTCAGTTCCTTCAATCTCTGTCATGTCAGTGGTGAAATCTAGGAAATAATCAATCCAAGTGGGGAGAACACTTCCCACTTCAAGATGGAAAATATCCCATTTTGATCTTCAAAAAAAAATTCCCAGATTTTGTGAGTATAAACAAAAGCTTTTTAAATTTCTTATTATTTAAAATAAAATAACAAATGTAGATGTCAAAATTAAAATAAAAAACTTTCTATTGTAAAATTAAATTTGGAGTTGCATTATCTGTTCACAAAAGTTATTACTTTTTTTCCTCTCCATTTGAAATTGGAAAGAAACAATCTTTTTATATGCTTATAACTGGATAAATTTTTCTGAAGTCCCTGAATGCATCAGTCTCCTGTTTCCTAACCAAAGAGACCTGGAGTGATCAAATGAAAAGAGAACATGATGACTCTTATAGGCATGAGTGGGAGCAGGACGCAGGCTCACACCAGATATTACAGCAGTGGAAGGCTTCTATCTTCTGCCCCTCATGGGGAGTTGTATCCATGCTTGAATTCAAAGAAGTCTACAAGCACTGAGTCTCTCAAATGTCATACTGAAGTAGGGAACTGTTATTCTTCCTGCTGGCTTAACGGATTGCCTGTTAGACTGGGCAGAGAGACTTGCGTAAGGTTACAGAAGGAAAAAGGGTGTTTCACTTTCACTTTCAGTCCAGTGCCCAGACAACTGAACTATTTTTTTACCAACCTAATTTCTTTGGGGTTTTTTTTAACATATCTAAAAAAACCCAACAAAACAAACAAACAAGAGAAAACACCTGTTTTTTTAAGTCAGCCTCTAAATGAGAAAAATGTCACTCTTCTACACATCTGTTCACATTTTTTCTCTCTTCTCATATTTATACTTTAAAATGTCTGTTTAAATACCATGAGACCATAATATTTACATTAGTGCCAGGTGTGATGCACTAATGGGTTATGGTGGAATAGGAAAGGCATTAAATGTTCCTGTGCTTCTTTTACTATATGTTGTTTTGACATAGCCCATTTGCAGGAGACTAATCTACTGCTTCGTACATGTTTGAATGGAAATGAGGCAGAGCTTACATTATTAGAGGAAGGAAAAGATGCTACCCTTTAATCCAGCTGTCTGTTTAGTTGATAAATCTCCTTCCGTGTTTTCACATCCATAAGCTTACCCTTTGAACATTCTTTTTGCAAACCTATGTATGCATTCCAGCAAAGCAAATGCCATTTCCATATTAACTGCACAGGCAGTGAAGTGCAAATTTGGACATATTTTTCCTCTCGAAGTGCTTCAACAAAGAGTCCTAACTGCCCCCTTGTTTAGCAGGTTGACATACCCATTAAACATGAAATATGGCTTTGGATGTCTTCTGCACCAAGAAAGAACTAAATACAAGCTTCTCACTTTCTTCATGGGTGAGACTAAAAAAAAGCTACTAATTAGGGTGTAGTATAGTACACATAGTACAAGCCACAGAGATACTGCTCCAAATGAAACGGGATGTGACAGCAACAAGCTGTAAAGAACTCAAGGCAGAAAACATTGATAATAACCCAAGCTTACCTCCTGGACTTGGTCAGCCATAGCAAACAGGCTAACAGAGGATTAAACAGAATCTTCTAAGAAAGACTGTATTAGAGACAAGGCTGAGGATCCCAGGACATGAGTATGGGTATATGCAGAAGTCCTGCCAGGCATCTACCTGAGACAGACATTTTGAGGTTCTTTCTCCTGCACATAGGGTGCCTAAACCTTGTTGTTCATTGAAGATCTTCTCTTTTGCCAACAGAAAATAATTAGTGAGTTCTACAGAATGCTTATTTCTAAACATTTTCTTCACCCACTCAAAAATGAATCATTTCCTGAAGTAGTTTACAATTGCCAGGAAATTCAGGAAGACGTTTCCAGTTATGGTTGAAACTGTCACCCATATTACATAAAACCTCAGTTCTCTAAGGCAATACTGGATTAGGGATTAGTTGCTTTTAGTGTACAAGTTTAAATGTCTTTCTTAGAGCTTTTATTGCCTTATAAAGCACAATACTTGCTGTACTACAGAACTTTACTTCAATTTAAAAATGTTTTAAACCAAAATATATTGAAATGTCTAGTCTACTACTCAACAAAATGAAAGAACATTATTGACCACTTAGAAACGTAATACTTACCACAAGCAATAGCAACATCCTTATGGCAAAAAAACTATGATTTTAAGGGGCAGTTAGGAGTTGAATGTGCTTTTTTTCCTCCACTGTAAATGAAATAAAGTGTCTGAACTTTTGCACACAGAATAGAAAAATTAGAAAGTCAGTAAGTATAATCTTTTCTTTGCTCAGTGCAAAACATACTTATTCCACAACTAATGCCAAGGACTGATTTTCAGCATCATAAATATAATTAATTTATGTTCTATTTGGCCTCAGTGAAAGATGACAATACTATCTGTTTATGACTTCAAAAGTTTCTTTAATATGGAAAGACATGATAGGGATATCCTGTATTTAATTTTCCATTTCAGTTCATTACTGAATGGTGTTTTATGGCAACTGTCATTATAATGAAGAAGATGTGACATAAAAAGACCTGGTTCTAATACAGAAGTCTGGAGAGATGTTGTCTTTCACTATATTGGGATTTTTATGTGATTGGTTTCCTCTCAGTTCTCATGGTGTTATACAGCATTGTTAGCATGGGGCATGCTGAGCAAAGTATCTGAGTAATGATTCTTTCATTCATACTCAGTCTGGAGCATGAGCCATGAACCAATGTCATATTTTTGTCTGCCTTTTGCATTACATCCTGCACCTCGCTCCATCTCATTCAGTGTTTTGAAAGAATTTTTATATGTGTTTATGGTTTTCTTCTTTCTCAACTATTTTTTATTTATTCTAGTATAACTCCATCATTCAGAATGAGGAAAAAATGTAAACTGTTAATAAAACCCTTAGAGTAATTAACAGCATACTTATTGAAATCCCTTTTCTGTATATCTCTTTGGATCAGTTTGCATACACAGTGTTTAGAGAGTAACTTGATACCTCTTTAAAATATTAATGGAAAATATACATAGAAAGTAAACTCACAAATAATTCAAAGCTGACTTTGATATTCACTCCAAAGCTAAGGAAACTCAGAGATGCAACTTTCTCCATTCACTCCTGTAGTGCCTTCCAGGTGCTCTAAGACATATCCACATGCATTGGCTATTTCCTTGTATTCGCTTTCATGTTAAATTTGGTGCCAACTAAATTCCTTTTCCTAGTAGTTTGTAAACACATCTGTCCAGCAGAACAAGGAAACTACCAGCAGTTCATTTCACATATTTCTAGCAAATATTCAGGAAAGTGTGACTTATGTTCACTGTTGATATAACCTGGACTTGGATGAAATTCCTTTTGGCAGTGAGAAGTGTCCTTTTTAAACACTTGCCCTTTGCCTCTTAGTAAAGGAAAAAAAAAAAAAGAAAAGAAAAGAAAAGAATGAGTACTTCAAAGTAGAGTCTACATCATTGTTGTTTAATAAATTCAAAGAACTGTAAAAATAAATATGGTATAAATTTCCAATATTATTTAACAATTTTTACTGATTATTAAAACTATTATACAGATAAAATCTACAAATTATGTGTAGTTTGGGTATAGATGACATGTCCCTGTACCGTGCTCATATTCATATCACGCTCATTCACATATCAATAAGATTACTACGCTAAGAAATGTGCCATATTTGCCAAAGAAAGAAACCACTATGCAGAAATATTGAATGTCTATGGTTGCTTGATGGACTTTTTCCTATTATTCTGCTTTTCTTCTCTATTATGCCAAACATGGATGGTAAGAAAGAAAAACAGTAATAAGATTTTGATAAACTTACAGGACAGTAATCAAAGAAAAGTATTAACTTTGATTAGTTTTTTTTAATTATTATTATTTTCAAGAATGCAAAGTAATCAATATACTTACATAATCTATATAAGATTAGAAATAAATTAGACTTACCAAATACCAATCTCTACAGGTTTAATTACTTTCAAGACTCCTTTTGTTTAAAGCAGTGCATTAACTTCCAAATCAATTTTAGCCTGCTGGGAGGGATTGAGAGAATGAGATTTAGACATGCTATGTGGGACAAGCAAGAGAAAGACAAAACAATACAGGTCCATGAAATAGTCTTTTTTCTTCAGGAATATTTTAAGTAAACTAAGGAGAAGGAATGTAAAGTCCATTTAGCTTCACAGAAAGTTTAATTATTAAGTTTAATTTAATGAAGTCCACTAAAATATCCATTCACTGTATTCGAATGAATTTTGCCTATTAATTTTCAGGGCTCAGTGCACTGGAACTGGTCCACACCTCTGCACTGAAGGCACACTTTAATTAAGTAAAAATATGCGTTTAGCTTAATTCTTCATAATGCCTGCAAAAGCGGGTTTAGATAGGCAGAACAGTGTTTAGGAAGGCTGTCAGAGATGGGTTGCTTTTGCTTCTCCTTCTTGGAGTAGCATAAATCACAGGTGATTACTAATGAATTGGAGCCTAAGTGAGAATGCTCCTTCCTCACAGGTGTTTTAAGCATCCCTGCTCTTTTCCCATCTCCCTTTAGCATTCCTTCTTTTGCAGACTCAAGTACTCCTATTATGAGCTCCTTTCTACCATCAGTACTCTGAAACATTTTATCCCAGGTCTTCGGCAGAACTCACTCTTCCAAAAGACTACTTTAAAACTTGCTTGTAATAGCAATGAAACATCATCCAGGATGATTTTATTTGTGGCTGTGGAACAGTAATTTTGCATTTTCCTTCTGAATGCACAACATTTCAACAAAGGAGATAACGTTTTCTGAGTGTTTTCCTTGTGATGAGAGTTTAATCGCTGTAACTGTCAGTTGCGCAAAACTGTCGGTCACAGTTTACATGAAATATCCTCTTTCAGCAAGCAGTGTATAATCAAGAACTGATCCTCCCTCTCCCTTTAAACAGAACCACTATAACTTTAATTTGGGGCACACAGGCTTTAATAAAAAGCCAGAATTAGTTAAATATCAGGAAAGTTGTATCATGCTGCTTGGCAGTTTGAATAAATCGCGGCAGATGTATTATTCTTGTAGTCATTTATGTTATATTATTTATTCCCCTCCAACCCCGGTTAACCATTATAAAAATAAGAAAATATTGCAAACAATAAATTTGTACAGCAATGTACTTTTACCTCTCTTCTACTTAGTAGTAAGTAGCCCTCTCTGACTTGAATAAGTATTGTGAGAGTTACTTTTCCTTTGGTCAAAGCATAGTTTTGTATCGTCTTGTTTGATATCAGGTGCTTCCTGCCCTCCATCCAATCTGAATGCTGCTGCAGAGGAATCCAGCTAATCCTGGTGAGTGGGAAAGAGGGTGGATGCAGTCAGCAGTGCCAGCAGGCAGTGAGGGATAGGAGCCAAGAAGGCTGGAGGGAAGGACACTGTGCCACACAGGGGTGACTGGATCTTGGATGCTTTTAGCTCCAGTCCCAGGAATATCTTGTGACTGAAAGGTGAAAAGGGAACTGTGATTAGTAGAGATAGAAAATGCTGACATTTTCTGCAGAAAGGAATTCTTTTCAAACATTACTTTACTTTTTTTTTTTTTTAAAAAAAACAGGTTTAGAGGACCCAACTCCTGGATTTTAAGGGTCCTCATCAGCTCAGGGTACTAAGGGCATCACACACAGTGCAGAGACATGGGGCAGCTTGTGGGGTAAAATTGCACAGGCCAGCTCTGGAGTTCCCACCACCAATAACATTTTTATGGCAAGGCTGCCTACAGCCAGCAGTTAAGCAGCTTCCATGAAAGCTGTTACAAACCAGCACATTTTCTTAAAATGCTTCCCTGTCAGTGAACTTATGTTTTTTCCCGACAAATCTTTTTTCCCTGCAATTTTTTTTGCTAATTTTATCTTCAAACTGACCATATTTGGTCCCAGCATATACTCCACAGCAGATCTGTGGGGTTTGGATGTTAAGCTTCTTGATTATCACATCATGGGCAAACGAATGAGATATAGGGAAACTAAAGCTTTCTATCCCTAATGCAAATCTTCTCTTATACGTTCAGAAAAATCTCCATTTTTCTCTTCAAAGTGCCTCTATGGACATTCATTTTCCTAAGATGCAGAAGCATCTAAGGTTTGCAGTACTGCAATGAACCAAATTCACAGGTCACCAAGAGACTTGGGGCTCTATCCAAGCAAACAGCTCTGGCTGTAAATGGCCAGCATAGGAGCACAGCTCAAACTCCAAGGAGTTCTGAATAATACCTACCAAAACAGCTCAAAAAGCCTCTGTTTAGGTCCTGTTAAAGCCAGTTGTTAAACTGAAGCCTCCCTTGGTCAAACACAGAGGTTTCCTGAAGAACTGGTAACTGAGATCAAGGATTATTTGCCCGTAATTAAAGTCGTACTTACCCCATATTCGATGCAATCTTAATGAAATATAAAATGGTGGAAGTAAAGGCTAGTTACTTTATTTAAGTGTAAAATATTTTGTACGGTAGAAAAAAGACACTACTTCATTAAAAGACACAGACTGGAATGCATCCCGTTAGTCTTAAGGCTTTTTATTAAGATTTCTTGGAATTTATTGGAAGTTTAGTAATCCATTTAACCAGCCAGTGGAGGAAAATGAGAAATTCAGGTCATGTCAGATTTGTACAATAAGAAGTTTTGAATGAATATTTAGATAACTAAAACATTTTCATTCTAAAATAATAATAATAATTGAAATGATGGACACCTCAAACTGGGGGGGATAATGCTATCTTGTATCAGCACACTGATGCAACCTGTACTTTTATATAAAACATTCATGCAATTCACTTTCCTAAATTCCTGCTGAAAATTATTTTTTTTCTCTGATGATACAGAAATACTTTGTTCCCTGTGTTCACTGCATGGATGGGGCAGCAGTACCCTTTCTACTCATTCAATGAGTATTGGAAGCACTCTGGGTATTCCTCAAGCCTTACGACTGTGCAGCTTCTCTACTTTCCCTGGTGAAGGCAGCCAGTCCTGTCAGAATGCCTGGCAGAAGAGGCAGGTGTCATGGTTTAACCCCTGCCAGCAACTAAACCCCACACAGCTGCTCACTCACTCTCCCACAGCAGGATGGGGGAGAGAATCAGAAGAGTAAAAATGAGAAAACTGATGAATTGAGATAAAGACAGTTCTATAGGGAAAGCAAAAGCTGCACATACAAGCAAAGCAAAACAAGGCATTCATTCGCCACTTTCCATAGGCAGGCAGGTGTTCAGCATTTGCAGGAAAGCAGGGCTTCATTGTGCAAAATGGTGACTTGGCAAGACAAACGCAAACACTCCAAACATCCTCCCTTACCTTTTCTTCCCCCGGTTTTATATGTTGAGCATGATGCAGTATGGAAAATCCCTTTTGTCAGTTGAGGTCAGCTGTCCCATCTGTGTTCCTCCCAACTCCTTGTACACCCCCAGCCTGGTCACTGGTGGGGTGGGGTGAGAAGCAGAAATGGGCTTGACTGTGTGAGTCCTGCTCAGCAGTAACTAAAACATCCCTGAATTATCAAGAGTGTTTTAAGCAGAAATCCAAAGCATAGCCCTATACCAGCTACTGTGGCAAATATAAACTCTACCCTAGCCAGAACCAGCTCACCAGGACTGGCCTGCCTCTCTCTTTTTTTATCCTGCTTTGAGGTGTTTGAAATTCACAGGCAGCAATTGCCAGTCAGGAAAAAAAACCAGAGTAAGGGAAGATCCTTGAAGTCCCACAAACAATGACAAAGTTGGTTCTCAACACAGAACAACAATTTATCATCCAAAATGAAAATATTTA
The DNA here is from genome assembly GCF_003031625.1 of Empidonax traillii. Classification (NCBI taxonomy): domain Eukaryota; kingdom Metazoa; phylum Chordata; class Aves; order Passeriformes; family Tyrannidae; genus Empidonax; species Empidonax traillii. The sequence goes on along the minus strand of NW_020956127.1, from coordinate 6,215 downwards.
TTACCAAAATAAATTTATTGTGAGAAAAGGCAAACCTCCACAGATATATGACCACAAAATCTTTGCTTACGTTTTTGAACAGAAAGAAAAGAGATGTTTGTTCTTTTCCAAACCACCACCAGCCCCTGACCTCATTACTCCCATATTACATCGCAGCTACTCCCACATGAACAGCTGCTGTGTCACAGCCCAGGATGACATTTTTTCATATCCCTAGCAGAGTATTTCACTTGACTTGGCATAACATTGTCCTTGAGAACGACAGTAACAAGTTAACGTCTTTTTCCAAAGCCAAGCTTATGCTTTGCATACTGATTTCTATTTTACAATATTACATCTATGGACACAATGAAGTGCAGTTCCCTATATTTGCTTTCTGAGCTTTGCCAGTTTTGGTTCTGGGGCAGGAAAATTCATATAGTTTATAGTGGTTCTCTTATCTGGGATCACACAAGTTTATATAGACATTATCTGTACCATCTCTGTCCTCCCCTGAATGAAATGTTATGCTCACTACATCCACTGAGCAATTTTCTATTGTACTGGATAATCACTTTCTATAAAAATATATTGATTTGAATGTACTACCTTTCAGTTACTCATTATTTCCTAATGGTTTTACATATGCAGAAAGATTAGGTATTTCAGACCACTTAACTTATTTAGATTGGTAAGGAAATTCCTCTTGAAAAGGTGTGCAATAGCAAGTGGTGAGGTCTACACATGAGGATCAATGATTGTAATCACTTTTAGAGGTTTCATCCTGCAGGAGCCATGGACTTTTAGATTTAAGTCTCTCTCTCTCCTCTCTATTCCTACAATTCATATATACATATATGGTAGCCTGTGTATAGGAAATATACTGTATACCCAAGTACAGATAAAATAAATGAAATTCAGCAAACAACTCCAAGTTTCAATAAGACTATTTAAAGTTAGTATTTTGAGGCTTGCTGACAATGTCATGGTGCTGTGGTAACCAAGTCCCTTTGCGGAAGGGTTTCTCCTGAAACTACACAGTTTGTTTAGTATTTCCAAGACACTTTCACAGCCTTCCTTAGACAGCCATGCATTTTCTAGATTAGTAAGAATAAATATAAAATACGGAGTTTTCTGGTTTTATCTATATTTTAAGTGTGCCATTTGGACTGATTTCAAATGTTAAGAAACTAATAAGACTGTTTATTTTTTAACGTGGGAAAGTTGTGCTTTTCTCTAATGGACAAAAAAAAAGAAAGTAGGTTTCCCTTTTTCAAGTCATTTACGCCCTTGTTAATTTAAAAAGTCAACAAAGGTTCAATTCCTTTAACAAACTTGCTCAAGGACATGTATGAAAGGATCATTCATATTTTAAAATGGAAGTAAAACACTGCCTTTTACTGAATACAGAAGTAATAAGCAGAATGAAGTGTTGTACGACACCTAAAAATATTTGAAAACCCAGTTATTACAACTCATGCCTCAAAGTTGGTATGAGATTTGAGTCTGTGAGAGTATTTAATTTTAATATTTTTTAAATGTGTATACACCTATAAATTTGGCTATCACTGGAACTAAGAAATAGAGGGAAAAAAAAGAGTGTGGAGGAAATGGCACCTAAAAATCAGAGTCCAAATTTGAAAAAACACAACTCCAAAGAAAGTTTACATTCAGAAGAAAACTATAAAGCTTCATGCACTTTTGAATTTCTCCTCAAATTATGCAAGATCTGTAGGAGCTTTTAGGACATACAAGCATTTTATGCTTCTTGAAGGTTACCTGTCCCCCTTGTCCTCAGCACACAGCTACATGAATGTGTCTATAAGGCTGGCATCATTATATACATCGACTATCACAGGTGCAGCCACAGTCCTCCATCTCTGAAACTAGTTGTTAATTCATTGCTCTCATTTGTCATGATTCTTATCTATGCAGAAATTTGCTCTATTACTTTCTCAATTTCTTTTTTGCCAAACAGTAGCAAGAAAATCAGGATGATATTTTTAATCATCCAGACGATGGCAGTATTTTCACAATTTAGTTACACAGTAGGAGAATATTGTTGAAAAAAAAAAATTCGTGGTCAAAGCTCAAGGGCTTTGTCTTTCTTTTTCTCTAATCTTCAGTTATTCTTGTATTATCCATTACTTTCCTTGTTCTTCTTTACTTAACAAAAAGAACTTTACTTAAGATCTTAGTACTATTCCCAGAGTAATTCTGAAAGGATTACTGCAGTTATCTTTCAGCCAGTGTCACCTTACTAGTGTCACTTTGCAAAACAAATATTTCAGAACAAATAATGCCTGGTTGTGCACAAATGTGCCTGAGTAGGAAAGGTGACAGAGGACTCTCCTGCCATCCCTCAGCTATCATCCTGCCCCTCAAGAGCTCAGCAAGGCAGAGGGAAAAAGGTTGTCTGAGGCATGGAGGTGTCCTGCCCTGCAGCACCCAAGACACTAAAGTATCTGAAATAGCCTCTTTACTCTGCTGGGAGCTTTGGCTGCCTGTGCCTAAGGCCAGCTCTGGTACACAGGACCACAGATCAGCCATGGGGACAAAGAGCCTCTGTTGTTCCCAACCTTTCTCAGCCTCTGCCTTTAAGGAGAGAGCTCATATACCTTTCCTCTTGCCCTACATGTGCTGCCACCCTCTTGGAGCTCTGCCAGCTTGGCCATAACTTGTAGCCCCCAGGTCACCCAGCCCCTGTGGTTGGTAGACTTCTCCCACCACCTCTGAGATGTGCTTTCATGATTAAAGAAGCTCAGGCTGGGCTGACATCCAAGTCCAGGTGAGCTCTGGAAGCAGGCACTCCTCCACTACATCTCCCTTTGGGCTCAGACAGAGCCCACTCAGCTGCAGAGAAGAAGATGAGGGCATGTCCCAGCAACCTTTTTGTTTACCAGCCTTTGGTTTATCAACCACTTCAGGAGACTGAACAGCTCTCAGAGGAGGGACAGGGACCCAGCTTTCTCTCACCATCATCTCCAGATGCATGTCCTGGTTAGAAAGCACAGTGAATCTTGAACTCTGTGCTCATTTCTGGGTAAGGATGGGCAGTGGCTCCTTTGTCCTCCACTCCTTATGAAACCTGTCCCTCTGCAAGGTGCTGAAGGAACTCACCAGAAAGTTGGAAACGACTGTTAACCACATGTTGAGAACAGAAATTGATGCACATTTCCTTTCACAAATTTTTCAGGTATTGGGGAAGAGAGGGGCAAGTAGAAGATGAAAGACTGAAACCTCATTAGTAGCCAGGCTACATGCTCTCTTGGTATCAGTGCAAATTCAGTTAATGAAGCTGCAAAAAGTGTTGCCTGTTCAGCTGCTGTTACAGCACTGGTTACATTTGTCTTTTTGAGACCAGTGTCCTTTACATGGGCTGGGAACACCTGGGTGTGTGTCAGGCAACAGGCCCTTGGAATAAAGTTCAAAACTAAATACAGCTGTATATGGTAATTATTGTCTCCAGTCATGCTACTCTATTACTAATTTATACATGTTAGTTGAAATAAGAGAATAATAATCCACAGCATGAGATGAATATGTATACTTGCACCGTACAGTTCTCCTATGGCATGATGGCAACTTGCTCCAGCATTTATTTGCAGCATAGCAACCCCCTATTACAAGTTTCCTTTCCCTGAAGCACATAGTATTAGCCAATGCCAGAGGCAGAATATTTGACTAATAAACAAAGGCACCACATTTCCTCTATCTCTATGCCCATGCTATGGCTCTTCTACAGGCTAGAGCAGCTCAAGTCACTTTTCCCATCCACCTGCTACTGATCACTCACGTCTCTATTATATTCATTAGGTTCATGAAGTCATTCCTGCATAGCAGGCCATTCCCTACCACCCAGTTACATCAGAACTAAACTTGCTTTTTCTTTCTGGTACCATGACAGAGGGTTTAAAGTTAATTCAAAGACCAGATTACAATTTTCATACACGTTTCTTTGTCTAATCGTTGTCCGTAGATCCTGGACGCAAAGTTTATACTCACATTTAAACCTCCACAAATAAAAACAATGGATTGCAAGCACTTTAAATCAACATTTAATTATAATGAACATTACAGCTAATCCTATTTAAATTGAAACACTGTTATTTACTTGTCTTAAACAAAAACCCACCTTAAACTAACTTCCTTCTATCTTTAGTTGAGGTTGTTGGTTTTTTTTAAGAGTAAAAAGATGTCATGAAAAATGTATCGTGCTGTTCGTTGCTGTTCGTCTCTCATTATTGTGATATAACTGCATCTTGTACTATTCCATAATAATTGCTGGTGCCTTTTTTTTAGTGGGGTGGAGATGAAGCTCTCTGGCAGCCAGCAGTGTGGGAAAGATGGGACAGGAACTCTCCTGCACTTTGGGATGCCTTTACAGATGCCCTAAACACCCCTCTTCCCTTCAGAGAATTTGAGCTTGTTTTCTTTGAACACAGACTCTGAATCAAAAATTAATATCACTTTGTTCAGCCATAAACCCACTCCAGTTAGAGATTAATAACCAAAACTAGACTAATTTTCAGTTGAGGACATTATATTAATAGCAAATTTGTCACTTTAGCAATGATATGTTACAAACTAATGACAGAGTTGGTCCCAGCCCAGGCACCTTGGGAGGAATCCCAGCCGTGTCATGACAGAAGGTACTTTTCAGTGGCAGCCTGACTTCTTCTCTTCCCCCTTGCTTCTTTTGTAAGGCATGAGTGTGGGGAAAGCCCAACTGGTAGCAGCAGACCCATGGCAGGGAATGGGGCTGGATGAGGCTGTTGGACTGTCACGGATGGGCAGCGGGACTGGCAGAGGTGGTGGTGGTGGCAACCTCAGGGGTGTGCACAGGGAGCTCTGAGGCTGCTGGTGGCTGTGCTGGATCGGGGCTGCTGGACGTCTGGAACATGTAGAAATCCCAGCCCTGCCAAAATCAACTGCAATTTTCCCCTTAAAGGGGTAGATATCAAAAAAGAAAAGTAAGAAATTGTGTTCCTTTCCACCACCCACTTCACAGAATCACAGAATCGGGAAGAATCACAGAAAGGTTGGAAGGGACCACAGTGGGTCATCTGGTCCAACCTCCCTGCTCAAACAGGTGGCTTTCTTTACCATAGAGCACACGGCACAGGATTATGTCCAGACACTCCTGTTGTCTCCAGTGAGGGAGAATCCACAACTTCTCCGGGCATTCTGTTCCAGTGTGCAGTCACCCTCATGGTAAAGAAGTTCTTCCTCATGTTTAGGTATAACTTCTTTCCGTTTTCCAAATAAAAAACCTCCAATGTTCAGATAACCTTTCTACATTCACAACCATCTCTAGCACAGTCTATTTTAAAATGATGCTCGAAGACACACATACTATACACAGACAGAGAGGTAAATGGCCTTTGCTGCCATGACTGTGGTTCACTTGATAATTCACTCCATTTCATGTTCTAGACAGGACCATTGCCCATCCGGGCAGGTAAAGGGGAACCAGAAGGGCATAATAATTTGGAGATCTGCATGCCTCTACCAGGAAATAATCAGAGAGCTCTTTTATAGGTTCTTGCTCAGGAGAATAAGAGGAGATACTCCAAGAAAAGAAGCAAGGGCTAAGCAGCTGAGATATACAACAAAGACTCATGTTTAATGAGTGCTTACAGCTGACCTTACAAAATAAGTACATGGGATTTTAATCAGTTATACATCCAAAGAACCATTTGTCGGTTTTTCCATATGCCGTATTTACAATGCGCATAGCTATGTTGCTGAGTAATGTTAGGCTTCTGCGCCAGAATCAACAACAGGCTTCTTTTTCATCCGCTGCCAAAAAAATGCTTAGAGCAGTTTATCATCCATAAGTAATTATGTGATGTATATAAGAATTTGTTAACTATCAGTCAATATTTTTTTCATTTATGCATTGTAGACATGTTCTTTATCTCCCAGGCGATCTTTACTTAATACTGTTGGTTTTTTTCTTTCATCTACTTCCAAAATAAAGATTACTACAAACAAGTTTACGGTACTCTTAGAAGATCTACAGACATGAAAATTAGTGTTGCAACATCATTTTCTTTTCTTGTTCCTGAATTTATAGTTCTAAGTTATTTCAAATCATAAAAACATCATTGTGGCTATATGTACTTGTCCAGAAGAATAGAAACTTGTGAGATTTGCCAGTTTTCAAGTATGCAACAAAACAGATGTGCTTATTATAAATAACTAGAATAGAATTCATCAGCAAAAAAATGATT
>NW_020956126.1:227179-234388 GCF_003031625.1 Empidonax traillii | reverse complement strand
TTTTTTTTTTGTTCCCTTTCTTCCCCCCTCCCTCCTGCCCTCCCAGTGTTTCCAAGACTTTGGTTTCTGTTGGCAGAGTTTGCTGTACATTTGCTTGCAGTTTGCACCGCAGTGGATAGGAGAGGCTTTTGACACACAAGCGAGTACTTGGTTGAACTAAGACTGCTCTGCGGGGTTAGATAAGGGAAAATACATCCAGTTACTCTCCTTTGCAACAGACGCAGGCCTGCAGATCCACAAATAGAAAGCATCTCTCCACTGAGTTCTTAGCTCTGGTCAACTATTGCACACACTGTACCCAGATTTAATGCTGCTGGTTTGGAAAATTAATGTTTTTAGAACTCAAGGAATTCTTGCCCATTTGCCACCAGACAGAGGCAAGGCACTTTGAGTGCACTTTCTTCTTTACAAGCATTTAATCTGCAAGAGGAACAGTTTCTCGGAGTTGCCAATCACTTGTTTGGAGACTTTCAGAATGAGTTGAGCAGCTTGCAGGACTTCCTTTCTTAATAGCAGCTGTCATGGACACATGATACAGGATGTATTGCTCATAAATTTCTAAGGAAGAAGCATAACTTTTTTTTTTTACTAAGCTGTTGAAGATTTTTCTTGCTGTCAGGATTGGTTTGTCATGTGCTACATACCATTCCGAATTTTAAAGTAGAACATTGTATATCAGTTAACTTTTGGCAATTCTGCAGTGTGTATTCTGCTGTCTTCTCTGTATTTTAAATACTGTCAATCTTTTGATTTTTATGCCCGGTCAGTCTGACTCTCAGGCTTTGAGCTCAAGCGGGTTCATAGTCTGTCTGTTTGCTTCATTGTTTTACAAACAATATTGCTTTGTTCTGCAAGTGAAAATAGAATTTCCAGATAATTGACACAGGACTTTAAGGAAAAATAAAGTGCAGTCAGAATAAACTGAGACATGGTAACAGTGCAAAACTAGAAACTAGACTTTTTAAGAACTATTTCTGCCTTACAAATGCCTTTCTCTTAATTCTCGTGTGATAATATCTGTGAATATCAGAGATCATTAACATGGAATCATAGAAAAGTCAGGATTGGAAGGGACATTAAAGATCATCTCATTCTAAACCCACTGCTGTGGGCAGGAACAACCTTGCACTAGATGAGGTTGCCCAGGGCCCCATCCAATCTGGCCTTGAACACTTTCAGGGATGGGGCATCCACAACTTCTCTTGGCAACCTGTGCCAGTGTCTCACCCTCTGAGTAAAGAATTTATTCCTAACATCAAATCTAAATCTCTCCATAAGAAGTCAGGAGAGGCTAATTATTAGAAGACTCTCCCTAAACTGACACTGCCTTGTCGAAACTTCTATATGTTGAAGCAAGTCCTTTTGCTCCTGAAAGATCCCTTGTTTCTCCCTTGGCAGTAGTCTGCTGGCCTATATGTGCCAAACTGGCCTGTCCCATAAGGTTAAACTTCCTTTCATTTTAGGGATAAGGGCCCTACTCAATTCTGCTTGTCAGTTCTCTGCTCATATGGGCATGTCCCAGATCTTGTCCACATCTTCACTGATCCCACTGTGAGCTCCAATGTCAAATGAGTGAGTGAATGCTTGGTACGATGCTTGCAGGGAACTCTGCTCCCAGGCTTTTGAATTCAGATAAGTTAAAAAAGTGAAATTATTTCACTGGAACTGTTCTTCTCTTGCTTAAAGATGATATGTGAAGTTTGAGACTTGACTTGGCAGATTTCTAAAGGTTTTGAAAAGTTTGTCTTGGATTAGTTGTGGATTTGGAAATCCTAGTTTTGAAATAATGGCCTCTGTGCAGTTATCAATAGTCCATCGTAAGCGTAAAGAAATGAGATGTAATTAATGATCAAGTAATTTTCACTCTGGATTTACTACTAGTAGAAAGAGCTCTAACTTTTGTATTGAGTAGTCTTCATGCTTTAAGGGAAGCATTCGCATATGTGACTTCCAAAATAAAGGAGGATAGAAAGTAAAAGATACCTTCCTGCAAAGTGTCTGAAGGGTAAAAATTACTTTCATAAAATGTAAACTACCATACTGGTGCCCTTTTTTCAAAAGAGAAAAGTCGTAATCAAGTAACATTTGCGTGCTTATATTTTAAAAGTAGTTTTACACAGTTAAGTGAATTGTTTAAGGCACTTTTACTTCACATTTTTTGCATCCTGTCATACTATAACAAATCAGTGTAAATGTTTGACAAGTATCTGTAGGTCTGAGTTTGAGCCTGATACAAATGTTTTAACTCTCTGTTGTAGGATTCACTTTTTGGTTTAATCCAAATAGTACAAACTTTTTCTTTCACCTTTTGTTACAAACCAGAGATAGAAGACATCAGAAACCCTGCACAAACTAAAGTATCTTTACAGTCTTTGAAACATCACATGGAAAATGTAACTATTCTAGATTTTAGATTTTGAAGGGAAGTATATTGAAGGAGTCATAAATGCATTCTGATGATTGTTGCAATTAAGCATTTCACCCGCACAATATACATTTCATCTAACACAATATGCTGCATTATATTACCAATAAAGGATTTTATTTTTCAACTTAGTGCATATAAAGGTTCTGCCAGAACCTTTGTTGTTTCAACAGAATTTCCATTTGATTACTTCCAAGTTGCAAGGTGTTGATTCTGCTTGTACTAAATCATCTGTGATTAAACCAAGTATCAGTGCTAGTGTGTTCTGACACCGTGTGCATTGACGTGAATGTGGTGGGGTGTTTCTAATGGGACACAGTGTTGCAGAAGCACATAGATGTCAAAATTGTTAAACTTTTCAGTTTGTTCCTCTCTCTGTTTTAACTCAGCAGTGCTAGATGTATAATTGAATCTGAGACATGTAAAGTGAGTAGGGGTATATTTTTTCAGAAATCCTCGGGCAACAGTGTTTGGATTTTCCCCCCAATTTTGAAAAAACTGTTATGGAATGAATTGGTATTTAAAGAATGAGATACGTAATTGCTTTGTTTCAAAATCCTGTGCATAGGTATTTCATTTAGTAGCTTGAGCTTTTGCATATTTTATTCTGTTGTGTTTACAGTTCTTAGATCATGTATTAAATGAAAAGGAAAAATTGGTTTTGATGCCTCTTTTAGATATTTAGGGATACCTTTATGTTAAGAATATCATAGCTTAGGAATTCTGTGTTACTGACAGGAGATGCTTATTGGAAGAAGGAGGCAGAAATGTATTTCAGATCTGTGATTTCCTGGTGTGTGAAAATCAAGGTCCACAGGATTTTTTGCTTCAGTTCTCTTTAAGGTGGATCAGTGCATCTCAGAAAGCAGCTACAGAGTATAGATGTTGAGAATTACAGATGTCAGAGAAGAAGCTATCAGTAGTCACTCTTAATCAAGAAATAGCTTTCAGTGTGCTAACAGAGTCGGTGCTTGGTTAAATCACTGGAGGAGCAAATGCCTAAGATAGAGGGTTTGCTTGGAACAGGAAAAGTCTAAATTTAAGCACCAGTTGCAAGGCAGTGTTTATGGGTTTTAGTGAGGATGTAACTACATCGATGCTTGTGGTGGGTTTTCTCCTTTTCTACATAAATGTTTGAGCCTGCCTTCATTTTTCAAATGTGTGTGAAGCTGTTTGTCCTGATTGACCAACTGCCTGATTTTTTTGCTTCTGTCCACCAGGGTGAATGTGTAATAGAGGAGCAGGCAGGCAGCATGTTGAGCTTGTGCCTGCTATGTGTTTATAGGACAGTTTGGAGCATGATGGGGCTAATCTGCCCCAGCAGGCTTACAGAAGTTGGGCTTTGCTGCTCTTTTCTTGCAAAATAGCAGGGTTATCCTCAGCTTCCCCTCCGGCATTTCCAAAATGTTTTGAAATTGGTAAGAGACAAGCGTAGATTGGGACATGGGAGAACCTTAATAGAAGATACTCTTCACCCCAGTCATCTTTGAGATGAAAACTTCTCCCTTTGCGAGATTATTCTGATTTCCTTTCCTTCCCCCTCCACTATACGGTCATCAGTAACATTTACTTGAAGGAGCATGGTCAAAAAGAATTACAGAAGGAAATTAACTGGTTGTTCATTATGTTTCCCCAGCAAACAGCTTAGACAGGATTGCAGAAGGAACAGATAGCAGTTAAGTACTGAGTTTTACGTGAATTGCAACTGTAAATGTCATCTGTGCTTTTGGAAATCTTCAAATGACAAGGTGTGTTTGTGCTGTGGCAACTGGTGTTTTGTGGTACTCTGTGGCACGAGCAGAATGCAAAGCACGGCTGGAATTTGGATTTGTGGTAGAGCTTTGGGCATGGCGGGAAGCCAGAAGCATGGTTCTTCTGTAGTCAGTAAGTGCTTTTGAGGAAATGTTGAGAACAGTGGTCAACTGAAATTTTTAGGATTTGCACTCTGTGGTTTTTCTGTCTCTTTGCTGTTGCCCATATTAATTTCTTCTGTGTGTTCATGGAATTTATACTGGTCAGTGAGAGTAGTGCAAAACTAGCAGTGAATTTTGCCTGAAAATCAGATTGTTTTTTATTACCGTAATTTATGCGTCTTCGGCTCATTTCAAGTAGTTGGATTTCAGAGCTTCATTTTGCACACAGTGTATCTCCTTCATGTGGACTCATTGTTACTGGAATAATAAGGGCATTGTGTTCTCTGGCTGTACAGAATCAAAATTTTTTTTTCCTTCTTTTTGTCAGCAAAAACATGCAGATGCTGTGTTGGGTTGGGCAACATGAGAACTGGCCGGTGCTCCAGATTGCGCTAGTAAACTGCTTTTATGATTTGGTTCAGCTCTGATCATTATTAGCATTGTAACATTTGTCTTCATTTTTTCCTGTAATAAATCATCTGCTGAATCTTTTCACTTCAGCAAAGTCATCTTTGAACGTCACTAAAATGTCAATCCAGAATTACTATATAAGGAAAAGCATGGCTTTTAAAACTAGCTTTCTGCATTTAAATCTAGAGACCATAATTCATGATGGTCTGAAATAACTGGCAACTTTTCCATTCAATGATCCACTCAAAAGTTTTAACTATTTTCCTTAGAAGAGCAATCTTCTATTTCTGAGAGACTGCTCATCAGATCCCATTGCTCAAAGAACCAGAGGACATACTGGTCTCTTTCTTTACAGCATGGGAGAATCTTTGTTTATTTAAAAAGAAAAAAAAAAAGTACAACCAGTTCTTCACTAGAGCTGCTATTTCTTGATTTTGTACATCTGTTGGAACTGGCAAAAATGCTGTAATACACATTCTTTCCTCTCCAGAGAAAGGGAGGAGGGGACAGCTTGTAGTCATAGACTTGGCTGCGTTACTGTGTTTACTTCCTACCTCTTTCTATTTTACTTTTTTCTTAAAAACAGCAACAACAACAAAACCTTCTTGCCTGAAATGAGTGCTTTGATTGCTGTTCATTTCGTTCACGGACTCTCCTGGTTTAGGAGGATGTACTTTCCAGTGGCCTGGTAGTATGTGTGTGAACATACTGATGTTACAATTATGCTTTTAAGCATTTATGAGCTTTTATAATCCAATTATAATAATGCTTTTAAGATTATCCTTACACTTCTAAAAACATAAATTCATTGTCAGCCATGGGGTATATCTATAGCATTTTTCAGGCACTTTCTCCCAGTTGCATGTATCTGTGATACAATATCGTGCCAAAATGCTGGAGAGAAGGATGTCTCCTTCTGTAATCATTGTGGAGCAGACTTTTCCAGTTTCTTTCTTTTTTTTTTTAATTTTTTAACATAAAGGAATGTTTTAGTTCATTTAATGAGAAACAGCGGCTGTAAAATTATTAAATTTGTTTTGGGAACAGAAGCAGGTAAAGCATCCAAGATTCCTTTTGGCTAGATTTTGAGTATAAAAATGTTCCCTTAGGAGGGAAGGAAGAGTATGTTGTGTTCTTGAAGTATGCTTTATTTTCGACCCTGGGAGTAAACTAAGATTTTTTTTTTTAATATGTTCATAGTGGTAATATTTTCCTTTATTAAAAAAAGAAAAGAAAAAAAAGAAAAAAAAGGCAGTAATAATTCAGCATTTGAAAAATTGAATAGTGTTGTTTTTTTTTCCCTTTCCAACAACTCGAGGGCCTCAAGACTTCATTTTATCAAAACCAGGAGATGTGTGTGGTTTTTTGTTTGTATTTTTTTTTATAGTGGGTGGTGGGGTTTTTTTCTCTTTTACACTTAAAGAAGGTGATATTCTTGTGGGGTACTGCTATACTGGATGGTAGGTATAAACTGAGTAGTGTTGTCTTGGCTACCTGCTTGGACATACTCAGCACTTTGGTACGGTGGTCTGAAGAGGGTCGAGCAATGGGTTTGCTGCACACATTGCTCTGGTGGGATGGACAGGCCATGAGCTATTTCTGTATTTCCTCTTTGGAGAGGGATTCCTGTTTCCGCTGCTGGTCAGTCATCCTCTGAAACTTCCTAGTCTTGACCCAGGCGGCTCAGTGATCCCTCCCGGAGATGCGCACACAGCGCGCGGTTGTTTTTGTGCCGGTCTCTCACTGGTGCACAGACTGCCTGGCTTTGGTAAATAGAGACATTCATCTTTACATCCCTTTGCTTCTACCTTTGGACTTTTCATATCTGGTTTCTGATGTTATCCTTTGATAAAGTCATAGGAACCCAGTGCACGCCTTTCTGGGAGTTAAGTTGGGAAACGCTGAGGAAAGAAATGGTGGAAACAATAGTTGGACTCGAGTCTTTTGCCACTTCTTGTAGCAGTGTCCTCTGTCAGGGGGAGATAGGAAAACACCTTGCTTTTTCTTTTCTCTTGGAGCCACTGAGTTAAGCAGCAGGGAACAGAAGGAAATCCTTGCTGTCGTCTTGTACATAGGCAATAAATGAAGCTTGGTATGTGATGGGAGTCTGGTTTTGGGGCCTCTTTTTTTTTTTTCCTCACAAAAACCAATCTGATAAAAGATTCAGATGTTGTCACCTTAACTGTACTCTTTGCTTGATTATGTAGAAGTTGAAAGGCAAGGCAGTGTTGGCTGTCACTCACGCTGCAGCTCTGCTCCCTGAAATATTCAGATGCCTTATGTTATAAATATGCATACTTCTCTGAGAACCCTAAGATTCTGAGAATATCTCGAGGTGTTTAGCTGCAGTGATTTAATTTCTGCTGTCAGTTAAAGTGGATTCAAAACACACACAAAAATCTTTTTTATAATTAACTATATTGGATTCTGAGTTGACCTTATCACATGTGTCAGGAATGT
>NW_020956126.1:173517-227116 GCF_003031625.1 Empidonax traillii | reverse complement strand
GCAGGGGAGTGAAGATGCTGTTCTCAGCACTGATTAAGTGTAACAAAGATAGTCCTTGACCACAGGGAAATGTCAGGCTTGTTAGGATAAGAGGGATGTGAAAGATAGAAAAAGCTGACAGAAAGAGGTATTGGATCAGATGGTAAGAGAAGATGGTGGTAATAGGAATAACATGTTATTAGAGAGCTGTAACTTTTCAGAACCAAAAGTGATGTTTGTGATTCTAATTTTCTTTTTTTTTTTTCATCTTTCTTCCTTATATAGGGAATTCCTCTAAAGAATTTGCTGGAAGAGGATACATGTGAATTTTCTGCATGAAGACTCTCAAATTGGATTACATAATAATATGCCTGTATCCTCTGACTCTGTTTGATCCTTAAAAATGATTAGGATTGTATATGAAATTTAACTCTTTTCTGATGAGTGGCCTAGACATGAGTTTACATCGGCAAATGGGCTCCGATCGGGACCTCCAGTCTTCTGCTTCCTCTGTGAGTTTGCCATCGGTTAAAAAGGCACCAAAGAAAAGAAGAATTTCATTGGGCTCACTTTTTCGGAGAAAAAAAGATACCAAACGCAAGTCTAGGGATTTAAATGGAGGTGTTGATGGAATTGCAAGTATTGAAAGTATTCATTCAGAAATGTGTACAGACAAGAACTCTATTTTCTCCACGTGTACCTCTTCTGATAATGGAACAACCTCCAGCAGCAAACCAAGCGGAGACTTCATGGAATGCCCCTTGTGCCTTTTGCGGCACTCCAAGGACAGGTTCCCGGAGATAATGACTTGTCACCATAGATCTTGTGTGGATTGCTTGCGTCAGTATCTCCGGATAGAGATCTCCGAGAGCAGAGTTAATATTAGCTGTCCAGAATGCTCAGAACGATTTAATCCCCATGATATCCGTTTGATATTAAATGATGACATCTTGATGGAAAAATATGAAGAGTTTATGCTGAGGCGGTGGCTGGTTGCGGATCCTGACTGTAGGTGGTGCCCAGCTCCAGACTGTGGGTACGTATTTTTCCCATATTTGCAAAAAAGCAACAGCCCGAATACATCACTTTCATAGCGTTATGCTTTTGAAAAGTTACTTGCTTTACTTTAGCGTGTCGTTGTGTGTTTTACAGGTAGGTATCAGGCAGAATTCTCTCTAAAAAAAAAAAAAAAGAAATACAAGAAATCAAAATAAATGAAAATCCAAGCCACAACCTGCCTTCCAAAATAAACCCCTTTCTTAAGGAGGTTTTTCTTATTTTCTGCACAGAGGGAGTTTCAGCAGTGTCAAGAAACTTTTGTTGGTAAATGGTTGCCATGTATCTACATCAGGCAAAAAAAATTTAGTGTTGCACTGCCAAGGCAATGGTGGAAAGCTCAAACTAAAGAGAATTGAAGATTTGGTGACTGTACTTTTAACTTATTTGTTAAAGCTCAGTGTGTATTTTGGCTTTTTAACTGTGAAAAATGATTTAAGCTTTTCTTTGAATTAAAAGGCCTCTCCTGCTAGAGATATCTTCCATCTTGAAGTGCTGTTGAGACAGCACTTGTTGCCTGTCAGCAGGATTCTGATGTGAGATAATTAGCTTGTTCCTGCTTATTATCTGAGGAACGTAGTGTTTTAACATTGCTTTAGTACTTAAACAGTTCTGAAACCATGCTGAATTCTGACATGAGTAGGCTCAGTACTACTGAGCAGCTCATCACGCTTTCCTGCTGCTGGTGTCTCATAATGCCATTCTTCAGCAAGCTGCTTTTTTAGAGATTGTTTGCATTACCATACTGCTTAAAGGTTATAGCCATGACTGCAGTCTGGATGTGCAGTACTCCCTAAAAACTCAGAGGATGACACCTGTGTTTCACAGCCTCACCGGTGAGCAATAAGTAGAATGAGGAAAAGGAAAAATGTTGGAAGAGAACAAGCAAGATAGGACTGACTGTTAGGTAGATGAAATATTCGAATTAATATTTAGGTGCTTAATGTTTAGGGCTTATTTCAAATGCAATTATAGTTTCATGCTTTAAATGAAGCAGAATTTTTGAGTCAAAAGCAGGGACTGGAGAGGTCGTAGTTTTGTATCTGGTCCAAAGTGGATGGTATTGCTCAGGTATAGTTTAAGGAGAGAAGGAAAAAAAAAAGAACAATGTACAGCTTGCTCTTAATATTTTTACGCTGCAAAAGAATACTAGAAAGTATTATTTGATAGGCAGAAGTATGCTTTGCTTGAGTTTCCCTGAGTTTTTGAGTTCTGGATAAGTCATTGTTACTCAAGGTAAGGGGAAGCATTTAAGAACTTTTAAACCATTTTCTATTAAACCATGTTTCATGGTTCAGGTAGTTTTTTAATAATTAAGTAGACTAAGGCAGGTTTGCTGAATGGGGACTTTTCACTTGGCCTGTTTTTTATGCTTCAATTTTCTTATCTGTTTTTAGAAAAAAATTGTCTTTCAATGGTCATAAACTGTGGTGATAATTGCTACAGGTAACACCATTATAAAAATAAAAAGTGAGTTTTCAGAGTGCAGTTAAAGTTCTGTGCAATTGTGTACGAGCACAGCAATGTATTAGTGCACAGCAAATATTTAAATCATTGCTCCAGAACTGCCTGCTGTATGCTCCTTACTGTGGGAGTGGAATCCTGTGCAAAACACAGTATATTGCCAGGCAGATAAACTCTGCCAGTGTCTATGTGTGAAAGGAACAAACTAGTACTGTATGGCCAACCTTATGTTGTACTTTCACTAACGTGACTTTTCATGATAGACTTCAAGTGGTACAGAAATGCTTCACCGTGACAAGTGAGTTTTGCTTTTAATGCACAGATAGTACCTTCTCACTGAACTCTCACTACTGGTTTAAAATAGGTTGAAGTTGGTTACAGGGGCGCTTCTCAGGAGGATCACTGTTTATGGTAGTCATCCTAAAGGAACGAGAGCTCATGCAATCATGTTTTGTCTTTTTCCCATCCTTCTGATTGTTTTGAAACCTTTAGAACTCTTAGATATGTTGGGCAGCAGGGTTTGAGCATTCAGCATAAGTTAATCTAAGAAGTTTGGGGGGAAAAAAGCATACTGGTTGAGCAAAAGAAAGACCACCAATAATGCCTTCAGCAGCAGTAATACCTGCATATGAATCCTAGTTACGGTTTTAAATTTGGCCTTCTGGCAGCCACCATAGCACTGTCTGGCAAGTCAGTGTGTGTGCCTAGCTGGGAGAAAGCACACACAGGGAGGTGGGGAGGAGGTTTGGGAATGGTATAGAAAGTAATAACAGGGATTTAATGTTTTGGTGGAGCACAGAGGGAGGATGGAGGAAGGAACAGTTTTTGAAATGTACTGGCAGAATGCATTAGGGTTGTGATGGTAGCTAACCTGATTTTAGCATGGATCAAGTATTTCATGAGGGAGCCAGATGGAATGCATTTACTAAATTTGCAATTAATTCCGAAGTAGAAGAGGTGTGATAACTTCAGAGAGTAACATTATTTCCTGAAATTGACCTTAAGATTAGAAATAAGTAGTGTAAAAAAAATCGGAAACTGCTGCAAAGTGCAGTATTTTGGTAGGAAAACTTTACTGCACAAATAGGTAAAAAATGGATGGTGTACAATAATGCTTCATCTCTTCCCAGCACTGATAAAACATCCTGTGTAATACTGTTTCAGTGTTTGGGCATCACATGAAGACAAAAATTCAGACCAGATGCAGAGCAAATAATTATAAAAACTTTAATCCCAGAGAGAAAATGAAGAAGAGGGAGAGGGGAGCTAGGCCAGACGGTTATAACATTGGGTTTTTTACATCACGGGTCCCTGTGCTCTCAGGAAAAAACAATGAATGAAACATTTTCAGCTGTCTTTCACTCTGTTTGGGGTAAAAAGCAAATCATAGACATGGGAAAATTTGAACCAAACAGATCTCAAAACAAAGTTAACTGCAGTATGAAGTGTATTCCTTCTGTCCCAGTGGAGAACTTTTCTTCCCAATATGAGAACTGTGGATTACTTTGGAGGCCAACCTTTGTTGCAGTAGTTACACCCTGGATGGGTTGCCTGGGAACTGTGGGGTCTCTGGGACTACACCATTCCAGTGCCAGAATGGTTCATCCTGCTGGCATCCCTGACTTTCTGACCCTGGGCTATTTCATCCTGGGATTTTGTTGTGAGCTCAAATGCATCCTGATCGTTGTTGTTACCTGAAACACTGTGAAAGTCTGGACCAGCTGTAACCTACCTGCAGTGGCTTGATAAGGGACACTGTCACGCAGGTGATCCTTTTCTGGTCAAGGAGCACAGATAAGGAAACCTCCTGAACTATTGCCCAGACTGATTTTTTTATATTCTGTTTTTTGTATCAGTTTTTCAATGTCATTTTAGCAAGCCTTATTGAATTAGTATTGCAAATGTGCTCTGTCTTCTGTTTGAATTATTTAATGGTTTTGCTCTGAGATTGTGTTGCTGGCATTATTAGAAGAGAGCAGCAATTCCTAGGTTTTCTAATCTTTGTCAAGCAAAAAGCAGATCAGGCAAAAGAGTACAAATTCTTCATCCCTCTTCTCAATATGCAACCTTTCTTCAACTAATTTTTCTTTGCCTCTGGTTTTTGTTCTACTGGTTATTACTTTGAATTTGGTTGGTTTACCCTTCTCTCAGCCTAACAAGAACTTCTGGCTTTCACATCTTCTGTAAAATGAATGCAAAATGTTGAAATTAAACCTGGAGTCTTGTACGGTTTGAACTGAGATTTGCTTTGGTCTGAGAGGTTACTTTCCAAAGGTGTGCCAATACATCAGTCCCAAATGGGGAATGCTTTCAGGGATGTGTCCATGCTTTATTAGCAATAGGAAGGAGGCAGGATATAAATTACACTTAGAGATTACAGTTAAGATTTTTTTTAATGTTAGCAAGCCTTCAGTATATCCCTGTGTATGTTGAAGAAGCATTTGAATCAGTCTCTTTGTGTACATGCAGAGCAATTATCTCTTCAGTTTGCAGAAAGTGGGGAAAATGGAGCTGATTAACTTGACAGCAATACAGAAGAGTCTAGCACTTACTGAAATTTCTACTTGGAAAGTAAGAAATATTTGAAAACAGACAAGCATGTATCTCACTTGTATCTGCATCATGTATAAGTGAAAGTTTGAAAGCTCCTATTTGCAGAACTTCTTGGGAGGAACCTCAAACATGCTGTTTTAAAACAACAATGAAAGGGATAAGATCTGCATTAACGTTACAGAGCTTCAGAACTAGCTACTCTAAAATAAAAACAGCTACATTTTCGAATAGACATGTAAGTGGGAATAATTTTTCAAGGATCATTACTGATAAAGAATATTTTGAAGTTATGGAACTGCTATAAAATGGACAGGGGCAAAAGTAAACAATTTAGTATTTTAAAATAAAAACAGACAGAAGTTTACGTCCTGCAGCACTTATAAATCTGTTGAAGTCTATTCAGGGTGAATAAAGCTATACATCTGTTTTCAGTGTTTGTAACAGTGGACTTAGTATATATTCTAAGGAAAGCTATTGCATAAAATCATTGAAAAATATTGCAATGGGTAGAAATTAAGGCACGGGTGTATATATGTGTATATGTGTTTGTATTTACTATTGATATGAACAATAATACACATTGTGTTTTTGTCAGGTGAACTTTGAAATGCAGATCTGATGAAGAAATTAATTTGTTGCTACAACTCTCATTGCATAGAACTATTCTTTTAGTACCTGATTATGAAGTAGTGTTACACAGTTTAGTAACTCTCAACATTTTTGGAGCTTTTTGCTCTGTAATATTATCAGAGTAAAGGTTGCAGTGAGGCCCTGAACTCCTACTGATTTTTGCATTTACTTTTTGAGATGTATTTTTAAAAATGCCCTAATTGTTGAGAAACCAAAATCCTTGTTTATAAAATACTTGGTTTGTTGTTTTGACATTTTAAAATCTAAAGAGTTAATGAACACCTTTTAAAATTAAATATTGGTGTTCATGGTAAAGGGCAACTGGTAAAATACTAAAATGTCTTGCAGTACCAAATCAGATGCCTTTACAGCAACAGGTTACGCTGCAGATCACTTAGTGGGGATCCTCCCACGCTATAGACGGGGTCAAGCTTAGACATTCCCATAGTAACAGGGACACTTTTGAAAGTGTCTGATTGCTTGAATACATTTTTGGGGGTTTATTGTCCTGCTCCTCTAATCTGTGATTTCTTTGTGACTGTAAACCTTACAGTATTGCATTCAGCCTTAAATACAGCACGTCTCAGTCCCGTGTGCAGTTAAGGTGAATGAGAGCAGTGTTGCAGCGATTATAGTATTTCTGTACAATTCTAATCTAATGCAATGACAATAGAGTTGTGAAAAGAGGTGATAAGGAACCAGTGCTGGCCACCTAATGTCAACTGCTGATGTCCAGTGCCTTTGTACCTGCTTCAGGTGCTCTGACAGCTGGCTCGTCAGCTTTGATCTATAGTTAGAACTGGATTTATTAACAAAATTCTCTTTTACCCCTCTCGATTGTTCAAGATACGCTGTGATCGCTTTCGGATGTGCCAGCTGTCCCAAGCTTACGTGTGGACGAGAAGGCTGTGGAACTGAGTTTTGCTACCACTGTAAGCAAATTTGGCATCCCAACCAGACCTGTGATGCTGCTCGCCAGGAGAGAGCTCAGAGCCTGCGCCTCAGAACAATTCGTTCTTCATCTATTAGTTACAGCCAGGAATCTGGAGCAGCAGGTATTTATGATTAGGGTATTGTGTCTGCAAAACATCTCTTGTACATTTCCACAATTAACCCTAAATAAGAAAAGAATGGAATAGTGGCATGGCAGATACTAGATGCTTCGTCTTTCAGAAACATAAAATAACGTTTCTAAATTTGAAATAAAATTTTAGGTGTTGTAATTTGAAGTACTCTGTGACCAGAACATCTGAGTGAAGTCTTAGAAGCTTGTCATAATTTTAAATTCTTACTTTGTAATTGAAGAACGTGAAATCAAATGAGCTTGCTGCAAGACATCCCTCATGTTTAGCATGTTGACTTTTTTAGTTGTATCACTTACACACTGGGAACACTTTTTTTTTTCCACTGTACATGAAACTTCCCAGGGCTGCTAATAATAAAAACTATTAAAAATAAAACTCAAATCCACTGAGTTTTCTGCTTTCAAAAAAGACTGCTTAACTCTGATGCCAACTCTGATGTTTGACATCTTTGTTAGTAGTAACTTCTGGTTTTCTAGGATATGTTCATCTTTCTTGTCTACCAGAAAGCAAACAGTTCCAACTCTTAAAGTTGAGCTTGTTTGTAATTCCCAAAAAAGAGGATAAACTATTCAGTGTAGTATTTTGCCCATCAAAAGTCCAGGTTGCTGTTAATAAGAACTGACTCTGAATTACACCAAACTCTGATTTATTTGGCAGCTTTTGTGGCTGCCTGAACAAACAAGGTAGATATTTGGGTTAAGAGTCTCTTTTGCGCCTTGTAGTTAGAGCTGTTGTTCTCCAATCCAGCCCTAGACCTGGGATTCTTTGTTTGTGCTGCCTTATTTTAACAAGGCATCCCATCTTACCCTAAAAATTGGCATCTTGCTCTAGTTTTTGAACAAATTTTAAAATAAACTAAAAAAATTAGCAGACCAGCTCCTTTCCTTCCCCTTTCAATCCCTCCCAGCCTGGCCAGTGTTAGGTCTACCATTCCTGTGCTGAAGAACTAGCTCGGTTTAGCTACTGCCCTGTAGGTTGTGCATCTGTTCCCATGTGGGAA
Organism: Empidonax traillii; assembly: GCF_003031625.1. NCBI lineage: Eukaryota > Metazoa > Chordata > Aves > Passeriformes > Tyrannidae > Empidonax > Empidonax traillii. The sequence goes on along the minus strand of NW_020956126.1, from coordinate 219,349 downwards.
TAACTAGTGCCTCCTTTCAGCTCACTGTCCTTGTGCACTGGAGGTGATACTGGTGCTCTTTTCTGTTGGTTCTGCACCTCTTTGGGTATTCTTTGTCAAGTATAAGCATTCCTTTCCCTTTGTTCTACGTAGTAGCACAGAGGCCAGTAAACTAGGAGTTCTGCTTTAGGAGCTGCAAGGTATTTCGGCTGCCCTGCATAAACAGTTTGTCCCAAAGGGCAGATGCTAACCAGTAATGTGAAGGAATAAAGATCACAACTGTGGTGTGTCAGTATACAAGTATTTCACTGTTGCTCAATGACCCCTTGTTTGACAGAGCTGGTCACTTAACCTCATTTTTCCATATTTGACTTGGGAACGAGTTGAGCCTCCAGAGTTTTCTTCTTGCTACACTGTGTTTTTCCAGGGAGTAAGTACATATAAAGTAGGGCTGTGAAAAGGACTCAAGAGGAGGTTGGTGATACCAAAGAAGTACATTTATTGTGAATGAGGAGATGGATTTAAGATAAATTAACAGTGTGGAGACTGAATATTCAAGTATAAGATTCATAACAGCATGAAATGTAAAAGAAGATTATATTTAGAGACTGTATTATCAGTCCTGTGTTAACATACATATTTAATGTCTGAGTCTAATATATATTTCATTAAGCTTAGTAAAAGGCTTGAACAGAGAGTATGCATTAACTATTCCATTACTTGAATGTTGTCTAATACATCTTGAAATGTTTTCAGTAGTTTTACTCAGTCCAAGGTTTGCAAAAAGTAATAGATATCAAGTAATTGACAAATCAAGATTGGTAAGGCAACCTTACAAAAAACTTCTTCAGTTTTTCAGATAATGGTTCAACTGGTTTTCCTAAATATATGTCTGTATTTTTATTAAATCTGCCTGTCTAAAGAACTGATATGATCTTAATATTTTTTTAAACAGCTGATGACATAAAGCCATGCCCACGCTGTGCTGCTTATATAATAAAAATGAACGATGGGAGCTGCAATCATATGACTTGTGCCGTCTGTGGCTGTGAATTCTGTTGGCTATGTATGAAAGAGATCTCAGATTTACATTATTTAAGGTACATTTAAGAAAAAAAAATCTATGCGGTTGGTAATCTGTTTTCTAAACTACATAGAAGTAGATTCCTGAGTGGTGTAAGTCTGGGTTTCTTCTTCTCAGAGTAGAGAATCACAGTTGAAGTATCCATCTCAGAGGATTAAGTTAGTTTTCAATACATGTGTTAAAATTAATGTTGTTTTTTTTTTTAATTTTAAAATATTTTCTAAGTTTTATGCATGCAACAACTTCTTAGTACAAATTAAGTGTTTTAGATGAACACACCCACTGTTTTTGCTGATGTCTTAATACTGATACTTAACTCTGTCTTCATGGTAAGCTATACAAAAACTCTTGATTGTATAATTTACCTTTGAACCACAGATGGGTGTGTAGTAACATGCAGTGTGCCTCTCTTCACATTGAAAAATACGCTGTCAAGGCAAAAAAAAAATCTGAAGAATTTATAACTGGTGATTTGGTATCTGTATGATCTGTAACTTTAACCTAAGGACAATAATTTTATAACTAAGGTAATTTCTGTAACTGTTCAGTAGTATACAGCTATATTTATTTACAATTTCTTTACAGTTTTCTTCTTTCTATTAGTCCATCAGGTTGCACATTTTGGGGGAAGAAACCATGGAGCCGTAAGAAGAAAATTCTTTGGCAGCTAGGGACGCTTGTTGGAGCTCCTGTAGGAATTGCCTTAATAGCTGGCATTGCTATTCCTGCTATGATTATTGGAATTCCCGTGTATGTGGGACGTAAGGTAAAACATTCTGCAACTCCTTTAGGGTTTATCTTCTGCATTGTTTGACTTGAGTAATACTGTGTTCAAGATATTTGTGTCAGTTGTACAGGAAGGAAAAGCAGTGTTTTTAAGAACCCGGTTTCTCCTAAAACAAGCAGAGCAGAACACTGAACAATTTCCAGTTCTCTGTCTTGCCATCAAAGTTGATGCGTGCTTTTTCAAACTTGCCCTGTTTTTGGTCTCTGGGCTCCCTTGTGTCCCTTAGAATTAAATGATATTTAGAGGACAAGGAAGGCAAAAAGAAAATCCTTCTTATTTTTCTTAAAAGCAGATAGTTACCAGTATTTTAGTATAAACTTAAGTTAGTTTAGGTTTGTGTGTACACACATTTAAGCATTTGTACTCAGCAGCTTATTAATTGCCTTGGGCCAGTCCACCATATGGAGTAGTCTTCAGGGCTAGACAAGAATCTGTCTTCATTTTCCTGTTTGTGGGAATGAGCTAGAAATGATCATGTTTATCAGAAGTCAGTTGATAGATTTCCTCTTAAAAATATAATAGCTTTTACTGTTAAGAACATAACAAACTCCTGTATGTAACTAACTTAGGATAAAGTAGTAAGTTATCCAGATCTTTTGAAAATGGACTTTCTGAAATGATGGCTTGGAAGATGTGTTTTTCTGCTTTTATCAGCATGGATTCTCACAGTAACTAGAGAGACTCATGATTCTGCATTTATTGGGTAGGAAAGGCTGCTGGACAAAAGGTTAAGGGATGCAGCTTTTTCACGGTATTTTTCATCTTTTTTATTTCAAGTAAGCATTCCTGTCTTCTGCCACAATTGTCTTTTGACCCTTTTATTCTGTTATGGCCTAGTCCCATACAGTCATTGGAACCTTGTAGGTGAGAAGAGGGAGAAGTCAGCAGTTACCTGTTTGAAATTACTTTTGCTTGATTAGCTTTACTCCTTAGATTTTGGGATAGGTCGCTATCACTGAGCACCTTTCATGTAGTAATGGTAAAGTCTCAGAACATTAGTCTGTGAGGACAGCCTCTTGAGAACTTCTGTTGTACCTCACTGATTAATGAGGGTCATTTTTCCGTGGCCCCTGTCACATGTTCACTCTTTTCTTCAGAACATCTGATGATGGAGATCCCACAGGCCCTCCAAGCTTAATTTTCTTAGTAAAATTTATTTTGCCTTTTTAACATTAGTGTAGGAAGACAATTTACATTATATTCTTGCTGCCCTATCTTCAGCTGGTGTAAAAAATCCTTTTGCTTTGCAGTATGCCATTACATATTTAATGATGTTTTAAGTCCACTTTCATTCTTCTCTCTGAACAAAACTAGCACTTCCAGTTTTTCTTGGCAACTCTCAAGAAAACACACTGGTTTAGGCTTCTCATTCTCCTCTTCTGGATTTCCTTGGAGCTGTACCTACCACCTTTGTTTTTGTCTAGTTTGAATACAGCAGTGAAGCTGCAGCATTACTACTGTGGAGTTAAATGAAAGGGTGATCCTGTGACGTGAACTAATGGTTACCTCTTTCTCAACAACATGCTGTTTTCATTTTGTGTACTCTAAAACACACACCCTTTCCCACTGTACTGCTAATTTAGGCAATTGGCTTCTTCCTAAAGGTAGTCTTGAATTCATTACCATTCAGCTGCATCTTAGTAATTTCAGGCCATTTTTTCAACTTCTCAAGACTGGCATGAATTCATGGCATTTTTGCAACCTTGCCAGATTGTATTGACCTCAATTTCAACATGCACACATTCTTCTCCGTGCATCTTCTAGGTTAATGAAAATGTGCAATACTCTCGGATCCAGGGCGTATCTCTTGGAAAAAGTATGGATTGAAGAATTTCACTTTGCGTAGTAGAAGAACCTAGAGACTGTTCAGATGTTTTCTGTAGTTTCACATGAAGCTAATAGTAGCTATCTCTTGTCCATTTTTTCAGTCTGGACCATTATAACCTGGTTGAGTGTCATACAAGAATGTAAGAATTTCGTTAAAGTCCGTGCATGACAGTGCATGACATCTCTTTCTCCCCATCGCAAGGCCAAGTTGCCCTGTCACAGAAGAAAATTAAACCGACATGATTTCTACTTGAAAAAAAGCAGTGCGACCTCTTTATTTCCTGTCTTTGCTTTGATGTCTACAAGTTCCCAGCTTTCAGAAAATGAAAGTTCAGTTCACTGGTCTTTACTTCAGCTTCTTGCTTTACACCTTTTTAAGATTATCATTGCCATTTAACTTTTTCCAGTTTTCCTGGAATTTTTTTTCAGACATCATCTACGAATAATAGTTTTCAAAAATTGCTATTAGTGACTCTGAAATTGGGCCCGCTGAGATATTTTTCAGATCAGCTCATGTAAGTACGCTCTAACCTGCTGCATTTGTACAGATCTTACTTCTTTGCCACCAGTCATCTCGCTTACAGTTGATCTTCAGTGACAACTGAAGGGAAAAAAAATAGGAACATGTCTCCATTTTCATCTGCTGGCTGTCTTTCCTTTTTGTTAAACAGCAAATTGATCCAATTTGATCTTCCTCTTACTAGCACTGTACTTGTAGAATAATTTCTCCTGGACTTTGATGTCCCTTCCTTTTTTTCTCCTCTATTTTAACCTTTTTGATTTTGGCCTGACACCTTCATGCGGTTCTTTTATACCCATTCATAGTAATCTGACCCACTTTCTGTTGTCTTAATGCTGCTGCTGCTATGAAAGGAAGCTTCATGGTTCTTTTACATCACTGTCTGTCTGCTTCGTTGGAAGAATTTGTGCTTGTGCTTTGATAGTTACCTTCAGGAAGTGCTAGTGCTCTCTTATTATAGATATAAGTCTTGCAACCTAGCAGTTTTCTGTGTTAATTGAAACCTCTCTTCTGGTCTATTATTTTTGCTTGGTTATTCGTTTTTATTTACTCAATATTGAGAAGTTTCTTATTTCATAGTAATTTGTACCAGCATAACCTTCTGTTTTGATGTTTTCAATCAGTTTCTTCTCTGTAACCTCTTCCTTCCGTTCCTTTATGTTGCTTTTTGTAATTTCATGTTTAAGGAATCTAGTAGCCTTTAAGGATATCTCTGTTTGTTTTATGTATGCCTTCTGTTTTGGGAGTTAAAATTGTCCATAACAGTGAAATTCAGCACTTGAGATGATCCTGGCAATTGTTCAGAGCCCTGTGAAACTTGATTTTCCTGGGTTTGTAAATCTTACACACCCATACTGTGAGAGAATGTTTATGTTCAGTTTTTCCTTTTTAATCCATAGGCATGTTCCATATTCAAGTACTCCCTCACTCTGTGTTTCTCTCTGTATAAGGTACTTCAGAGCAAGTAAATGTGGTCTCTTTGCACGAAGCACAGTGCCTTCTCTGCCCTTTTGCTGGCCTGTCTTGCCTGAACAAATACTTTGTTTATTCCAAAGACAACTACCCTACCAAATCTCTAATTGGGATTATATTTTAGAAAACACAACATTCAGTAACATGGTAATTTAGAAAGCACAACATCCAGCTCATTTTTTGTCATTGTCTTCTTGGTACTCCCTTTTGTGTTCCTCCTTGGATGGAGTGAGGATTAGTTTAGCCTTATGACAGCCATTAAGATCTTGCTACTGTTGTTCCTTTGTAATTACATCTTAACTGAGAACTGCCACAAATAAAGTCCAGGTTCCTGAGAAACCCATGTTCCAGAGAGAGTAAATGAAATGCACAAAAAGTGGGAAATCTCTGTGAAACAGTGATCTTTGAAAGCCCCAAAAGGGATTTGTGGCAGATAACTCTGAGGCAGTCGCATTTCAGAGTTGTAGCAGACTTGAACCATCAGTAAGAGGTTTGGTTTGCAGATACCTCAGTAAACAGTAGCACAGCTAAGGCTCAGGTTTGCAAAAAACATCTCCTGACTCAACAACTGGAGCAACAGAATTCTTGCTCTCCCCTCCTTCCAGGTTGTTTGGTGAAGGCTGTCTCATGGCGCTGTTATGTCAACCTGTTCCATAGATCTTGTATTTTGTGAGTTTCACTCTGTGTTGTTCAGGGAAAGATGACTGGGAATAAGAAGTGTCAACTTGATCAGATGTGTCAATTTGTTTATCCTTAAAGTTTGTCTACTTTTCCCTGCCGTGCAAGCTGGAGTAATGATTGAACAAACAAAGCCGTTCAATGATTTAGCTCTTCAAAGTTGAGGCTGAAAGTAAATGCTTAGTTGCTGGATGGGAGGACTTCTAAGTAGTTGCCTAAAATTAAGATACGTATAAATTTTATATTCTTTGAGATGAGAAATAAATCATGACATAGAATGGGATTTCTCTAGAAGAGAGCAGGGTAGAAATTCCTAATGATGTCAGTTCTCTCATTCTTGCAGCAATGTATTATTAATGATATAATACTCTGAAAACCCTTTCTTTTCTCCTTCCAAGATTCACAATCGATATGAAGGCAAAGACATCTCAAAGCACAAGCGAAACTTGGCTATAGCGGGTGGTGTAACCTTATCTGTGATTGTTTCTCCAGTTGTAGCTGCAGTAACTGTAGGTAAGCAAATACTAATATTTTGTCTTGGTAGCACCTTGCAAAAAGAAGCACACATGAATAACACAGCTGAGATAAGTGTTGTAGTTTCCTTTTATAGGTGAAGGAACTGAGACAAGGAGGAGTCTGAGGTTATATATTTATTGGGGCAGAATGAAGAATACAGTACTTGATTTTAATGCAGTATTTCCTGAAGAATTAAAAGTCATTTTTATCTTGCAAATTGAAGTTTTCACATTGTCTTGTCTGGCTTTTAAGACTGAAGTGTTTAAAGGTTTTTTTAAATGACCAAGAAAAAAACCTCTTTCCACAGTCTGTTTGTATTTTAGTAACTTCACATCCAACTTTTCTCAATGCAGAACAACAGTGTGGTGTCTCTTGCAGTCAGTGTTACAGTAGTTGAAAAATTATTTGTTTTGCTGTGGAAGTCAGTTTGAGTTGTTATCACGTTCTTTCTCATGGCAGCTGTTGAGGGTAGCATTTGAGGAAGATCTGGCTGCACCTTACAAAATACTTGTTTTACCTTCCCAAGTAATTTCAAGACCACTGTAAACCCAGATTTTTTTGGAAGGAGTGGACTTGCCAGGTATTTCCTTGCTTCTCCTCTGCTGCAGCACAGGCATCTTCACAGTTGCACGTTAAGCTGGTGTCGATAACTGATTCATACTAAGACACACCACTTAGTTTTAAGCTGGATCAGTCCCCTGAACAGGTGGTTGTGTCTGCAGTGTTCCCCCTTGTGCCAGAAGCAATGCTCAGAAAGGAATGAGTAACCTCAGGAAGGCAGGGCTGATTTTAGCAAGTGCTGGTCCAAACTGGCCCCAAAGCCATTGCTTTAAACAGCTTAGGCTGTTTGCACGGACCCCCGTGCAAATGGGGATATGCCGGTCATAAAACTGGCTCTGGTGTTCTTCTGTAGCTGTGGTGTCAGATCCCTGCTAAACAGGTAGTGGGGCAGGGAGTCTCATAGTTTTGTTTATAGATCTGCTTTATCTCGTTCTGTGGCTTTTCAGGGAAAGCAGTTGGGTTTTGTTTTGTGGAGTTTTGCTCTTGCCCCATTGCTGTTAACACATGGCCTCCAGTCTCAGGGCATTATATGCTTCCAAAATAATGACCAGGATTCCAGGATTTCCTCCTGGAATACTGAGAAATTTCTAGTGAAGGGGACTTCCTGTAATTGGAACCTTTATTTTAGATTAGACTGAGGAGCCTTTCTATTGGGTGTGCTTCTGTCCATTTTCAGAATGTGCCAGCTTGCCATTTTTCAGTTTGCCCTTTTTTCTATCTTCTGTGTACTTCCATCAGCAAAGCCTTAGAATTATTTAATTCATATGCTAAACGAGTAACTTCCACAGTCCACTAGAAGCAGTGGAATGGGAGTGTGTGTGTGTGTGTGTGTGTGTGTGTGTGTGTGTGTGTATCTATGTGGGCTTTAGCCCACAGTTCCTTTCACTGGTGTCCCTTAACTCTGCCACCCTGCTCCACAGAATTGTTTACTTTTAAGAAAAACTTATATTGAAGGATCCTAGAGTAATAATAATGCTAAGTCCTAATAAATTGATAGCAAAGCCCTTTCTGCCTTCATTGGATGCAAAATGAAGCCCCTTATTAAATTAGTAGAGGTACTAACATTTTTAGTTGAATTACATTTGAAATAGAGCTCTGCTATTCCTGCCTCTCAGGTGAAACATGATTACAGTCCCCAATGGAGCTTTTATGAACCTTTAAATACTCTGATTTTGTTTGTTAAAGATGGTATGGACATACTGGAAGTATTAATTTATCAATCATTAAGGTTCCTTTCCTATCAGTGCTGGCAGAGGATGTTCTGCCTGCTGAAAGGACTTTCCTGTCAATTTCTCCGTAGTGATTTACCAATATTTCTTAATTTTACTTCCTCCTGGTGTCTTTCAAGTGTGAAATATTAAGTCATCATAGGAAATGAAATTGCCTTTATGAAAGGCTCTAAAATATAAGCCACATTTAATGAAAGACTGTACTTTCCTCTGTAGGTATTGGTGTTCCTATTATGCTGGCTTACGTGTACGGAGTTGTTCCAATTTCCCTCTGCCGAAGTGGGGGCTGTGGTGTGTCAGCTGGCAATGGAAAAGGTGTCAGGATAGAATTTGATGATGAAAATGATATAAATGTTGGTGGAACAAATGCAGCTGTAGGTAAGTAAATTCAGTGTTCCATTTTCTGTAAATGTGGGCTTCGTGATTTGTGTTTGCTGCCTTAGGTACTAAAGCAGTTATTTGCAGTTGGGACTGCTTCTGCTCATTGCTGAAAAGAGCACCTCTCAGGTCATGATAGCTTCTCTGTCATATTGGGCTAGGCTGTAATACGAGCATTAAAGCTTTTCTTGCCCATTTTAATCAAAACCAGACTCAGGTTTTTTCCATATGTAAAAGTTTTAAGATAGCATTAATGTTGCTCATTCAGAATTCTGTTTTGTGGACTCGTTTTCATAATAGGACAAACTAAGTGCTGATCTGATGCTTTAATTTTTTAATTACATGGCACTAGCCTTTGTGATGAGGTTCCTGTGTATCCCTTTACTCCATGTTACCTGTCCTATCTGTAGTTAATTTCTTGGTATTTTAAGTATGTGATGTCAGGCATAACCATTACAGCAGCTCCAAGAGAGGTGTCTCTTTAATTATTTATGGTTGTTTGTGGGGTTTGGTTTTATTTTCCCCGGAGTTCTCCTTTTGTGACAGTATGTTTTACAAATCCTTCTTCTCAGCATAATTTCAGGAACAGTTTCCATGGTCGCATTCTAGAAACAACCAAGTGCTACTTCCATAACTGACGAGCCGTCTTTGTTTCTGTCTAGATACCACTTCCGTGGCAGAGGCACGACACAACCCCAGCATAGGAGAAGGAAGCGTTGGGGGGCTGACTGGCAGCCTGAGTGCAAGTGGGAGCCACATGGATAGGATAGGAGCCATCCGGGACAACCTCAGCGAAACGGCGAGCACCATGGCCCTGGCTGGGGCCAGCATCACAGGGAGCCTCTCGGGGAGTGCAATGGTCAACTGCTTTAACAGGTGAGACGTGACCTTCTTACACTGTCCTGCTCTACGTGGAGGCAGAGGAAGTGGTACTGCTGGGTTTTCTGATTTTTGTTTTTTGAAACTGGTTCCTGTTAGAAGGAACTGTCTCTGGGAGACAAACAGTTAATACCTGACAAACTCACTTGATTTTCAAGAGATCCTGCCTGACCACAATCCTCAGAGAAAAGCTTGAATTTTGTTCAGGGTGAGTGGGGCCTGAGATCTTGTTTCCTGCTTCCCAGGAGAGCTTCACAGGAGTCGGAGGGAGGCACCTCATGTCTTATGCAGTTGTGTTCGAAGGTGCATCTCTCCCCAAGTCAGAACGGCTGACTTGTTCAGTGGTCTGCAAGTACCAAGCTCTGTTCTGTTGCCTTCAGAACACCTGGATGTAGTGTGGTTTCCAGATGGACTTCAGGCAGGAGGAGAGGCAGCTGAGCACCTGGCCTTGCCAAGGTGGCAGCTTCTTGTCATTTAATGCTCAACGCCTCCTTGAATTTGGACCTTTCTGCTTGTTGACTCCTCTGCACCCTGAAGAGAAAGGAACTGTCTAGAAAAGGTTGTTAATGTGTAGGGGTCAGGGTGGAATTTGCTCCTTAAATCAGGTGCCAACTGCTCATTTTCAGTAATTTGGCAGTCCAGTCTATATAGAGTGAAGGATTGTATCAAGAGTTCCCCTATGCTGGGGCGCGTTTCAAGCTGTGACTGCTGAGTGAGGTGTACATACCCTCCTCTTTAAAGAGATGGAGTGGAAAACAAAACAAAAAAACCCCACTTCTGTTTTACTGTTAGAACAAAGATAAACAAGACGTTTTGAAAAAAGCTTGTAATTTGCTTTCTGGCTTATCTGCTCAGCCCAGTTTAAGATTGCTGAGGTTTCTATTATTCCTGTTGCAGTTGATAGCAATACAAAAAAAGCAGAGTTCAGAACACTGTTCTCTGCATGTTACTTGATTAGTAATAATTTTGCAGCAGTGGAAACATGGGGAACCATCATGTCTTGAACTTATGTACCCTTCTGATTGGGTTTTCCATTTTTGAAGTATAGTGCACTGTCTGTAGAAGAACTGTACCTAAACCTGGAAGTTGTCCACATAAATCTCAGGAGGGAAAGAATCCAGAACCCTTGATTAAAATACAACATTTTGCTTTGTTGGGAAATAAATCTGGGTTTGTTTGTTTGTTTTTAATCAAAATAATAGTAATTTTTGACAGTGGGAAGAGAGAACCTGTTTCATAGATTATGTACATCTGTACTGGAGTAACTCATGAACTTTACTTGTTACTGACCTATTATTTACTTATTTCAGTCTGCAAGATGACACTAGTTTTCAGCTACTGTGCTTTAACTGTTGTGGCAGTCTGTGCAACTCTCTCTCTTTCTCTCAAAGACTGGAAGTACAAGCAGATGTGCAGAAAGAACGATACAGTTTGAGTGGAGAATCTGGCACAGTTAGCTTGGGAACAGTTAGTGACAATGCCAGTACCAAAGCAATGGCAGGATCCATTCTGAACTCCTACATCCCTTTGGACAGGTAAGAGAAATGTGGTGAAAATAGAATATTAATAAGCCTGGCTTATTAGAGGATATTCTAAGCATGCCTCAGCTGTTCTACTTTAATGATTACACTTTGAAACTGCAAATTTTGTTACAAATGGAATTAATGTGAGTGCTTACATTTTGCCAAGGTTATTTCTGAAGCACCATCACTGTAGCTCAATTAAGCGTCTGATCTTTCAGACTTCATATTTTCCTTTGGGCTGTTTAATTGGTTAAACATTTCTCTAACACAAAATACATCTCTCCCTTTTTGCCGCGTATGTTGAAAAGCTTCAGGAGTTTGTTTTGCCGTGTTAGCTGGCTTAGATGACCACTTACACTCGTGGGTTCTTTCTTGTTGTAGGGAAGGCAACAGCCTGGAAGTGCAGGTGGATATCGAGTCCAAGCCAGCCAAGTTCCGGCACCACAGCGGGAGCAGCAGCGTGGAGGACGGGAGCGCTGCCGGGCGCGGCACCGCCGGCTGCTCCTCCGCCGGCCCGCAGGAGGGCAAGTCCGGCGCCGCCAAGTGGTCCAAGGACAACACGGCGGGGAAAAAGTGCAAAGGTAAACTGAGAAAGAAGAGCAGCATGAAGATTAATGAGACGAGAGAGGACATGGATGCTCAGCTGTTGGAACAGCAAAGCACAAACTCCAGTGAATTTGACTCTCCCTCTCTCAGCGATAGTATTCCATCTGTAGCAGATTCGCACTCCAGTCATTTCTCTGAGTTCAGTTGCTCAGATATGGAAAGTATGAAAACTTCCTGTAGCCATGGTTCCAGCGACTATCACACTCGCTTTACCACAGTCAGTGTTCTCCCTGAGGTGGAAAATGATCGCTTGGAAAACTCTCCACAGCCAAGTGGAATCCCTGTGCCTGTTCCAACAGCCCCAAGCACTGATGTTCCACAGCTGAGTTACATTGCTGAGGAAAGCATTAATAATGGATCTTCGACAGATGTAGATTTAGGTGTTGGTGAAGCACTGAAAGAAACAAACAACAACCATTCACAGCATGCTGTGGAATTAAGCACTGCTATTCAGACTGAAATTTAAGTCTATAAGTGCTGCAAAAATCTTTGCCACTAAAGACCCCTGTCTGAAAGCTGATTGAATTACATGCGGCTTCCGTAAGTTTCAGGTGACCAGCAGAAGCAAGGTTTTGATACAACTGCATTTTCTATATACTTGTCTGATAAGGCAAAATACTTCATATGGATCTTCAACCTGTGTGAAGAGACGTACAGGCTTTAACCAAGTGCATTACAGCAGTACAAATACGTCCATGTTTTGTATTTTTGCCACAACTTTGCTTGAAAGCATATACTTGGTGTATTTAGAGAAAAAATGGTAAATCCTTAATATGTTAAATGCTGAAATGAATAATATGTCCTGCACTGTTCACTTGGAAAATAAGGGGTTTGGGATAAAATGGTGTTAGCTGAGCATTAGTGACTTAAAACCACTCTTGTGTGAACTCTTAAATTTAGGGGAAATAAAGACCTGCATAGACCTATACAAACATACTTCAACAGTGAATATTTGGAATGATAATTTTGTTTCTTAACTGGACACACCATATTTAGAGTGCATGTAGAATGAACTGCATATCTACAGATGGATGTAGCCCGTGTCAGAAGTGTTTGTATGTGTGTACACTTTGAGCAGGGTTTGGCATTTTACATAATTTCAGAACAAAAGAAATTGGTTCTTCATATATGGTGGAATGGAGATGTTACCTGGGAAGATCAGTGGGGTTACCTATTCATTAATGCAGCCAATCATGCAGCAGGTAAGGCTACTATATAGTGTATAAAAACTGTAAAATAACAATGCAGTTATTTATAAACACTGTAGAAAAGCAGATGCAGTCACCTTCCGTTAGGGGGAAAATCGGTGCCCCATCAATTCTTGGTGCCTTTGGAAAAGACTGGGTTTGAAGTGCCTGGTCGTTTGAGGATTTTACTGTAATGTTTTCCAGAATGTCCTCTTTGGCCACCTTGGATCACAAAAGAAAATTCTAGTGAATAAAATGACTGTGGTAGATATAATAGAGTTATTGGCCTACCAAAGACTCACTCAGGCTTTAGTGGACGTGACATCTCTTTGCAAGACATGCCTGTCTTCAGTCCCAGAATCTAAGTGCAGTGCAATGACTGCCCAAGTGCAAAGATGGGTTCCAAATATGCTGGCTTTTTTTTTTTTTTTTCTTTCGCATATGGAAGATATACAGCTGAACACAAGCTGAAGTTGGCCAAAGCGCCTGTACTGTTAACAGTTTTTTGCTAAGTAATTCAGTAAAATGAAAAAAAAAAATGTTGAATCTCATAACGGTTAACAATGTTCTGTCTTGTGTTTCATGTATTGCCATTATGGTGCTACTGGAAGTTTGGTTGGATAAAAAGAAAATGCCATGAGCTGCAGTCCTCTTCCATGACTTATCCTCACCAGTTTCAGTAATAGGCTTATAACACTAGTGCCAGTTATGTTATTTGGTAATGCTTGTTACAGTATTTGTATATTTGCAATTCAGTTTTGCTCAGTAATATGCGTGTAAACTGCATATCTGAAATAAATGTCTCAATACTGACTTCTAGTGGTCTGTCATTTAGTGTGCTGATCAGCCTTACGAAAATGTGCATGTTCCCAACAGGAGCTTTTCTTCCTGCAAGATGCTGACTGCTCTCATCTCTTGTTGCCTTTAAACGTTTTTTATTAGGTGTGCTTTGAAAGTTGAATGCTCTGATACTTGGAAATGTAAGATCTAAAGTCAGCTGCATTTTGTACAAGACTTCAACCTCATTGCTCTTCTCTAAGATGAAAAGAAATCTGATCTGCCTCTCTGGCAGGCAGGACAGTAAATGGTTTTCTGAGAGGGATGCGGCTCTGGCATGAGCCTATTGCTCTTCAAACAAAACTGCATCATCTTGGCACAAGTCAGATCAGATTGCTGAGCTAAACCCAAACTCTCTCTGTCTGAAGTGATGCTCTTCTCAGTTCACATGACCTGCACAGAGTTCATTCTGAAACACCACAGACTGACCAGAGTTTCTGGGTAACAGCTGGTGGGTTTTTCTTGGCTGAACTGCCTGTTCATTGCGTTCATTTTCTCACCTGCATCATGACAGGCTTGGGAAGTAAGAAACTAAAACTGATGGGTTGCGTTACAGAGCTGGATCTGCCTCATCCCAAACCCATATGTAAGCTGTACTTCCATCAGAGTGAATATGCTGGGTCAACTCTAAAGCTACAATTAGGGCATTATTTATACCATTTCCAGCGGCAGATGCTCAAAGAGAGAATAAGAAATAAGAGTAATAATAGAAGAAGTAATAAGAATAAGAAATAGGTTAAGTGGAACCACATACTCTAGAAAGTGTAGCAATTTTTGCCTTGTCATCAGGCACTCTGAACTGGAAGTAAATGCAGATCTTGTATTTTGAAGGGGGTTGGTGTTAACAGTTCCTTTTTGTCCCTTGTTCCTGGTTGATTTTTTTTTCCCCCAGCATGAACACTTAAGAAACACAATTAATGAGAAGTAGATGTATTGAATCAAGATCAGCATTAACTAAACAAAGCGCTTGCTGTTCATCATCTGATGCCAGTTGGTGAATTCTGATGTAATTTTTCAGACCTGTATGGAAATTTCTCTGTTAAATTCATGAACTGAGGCATTAATTGGTGCTTTATGCATTATCTGGAGAGTGGAACAGCAGTGACTCAGTGACCCAGTCGTGGTTCTGTCCCTGCACAGGCAGACTTTCCCCTTGGAGCTGAATGTCCTTCAAGGCCTCCTGTTTTTAACCTCTGAGGAAGCGAAGTTTGTGCAATCTCATAAGGTTCTTCCATTCAGTTTTCTGAAGCCAGATGTTACTTGCAATAGGGCAGAGGGTGAACCTCCCCTCTGGCTTTTACTTTCAGTTCAGTTTTGAGTCTGATGTCTTGTGCAGCAGCAGTAAAGTTATTGCTGATGTCTCAGGCTTTGAAAATGCGTGATTTGGGTTTATCCAGTGCAGCTGTGAAATGGCTGGCACACATCAATGTGCAGCAGTGCAATCTAGTGCTGACAGCAGGGAACTGGGAGGTGGAAGACCTATTTCAATGAGTTTAAACCTAAATTTTAATTTCTCAGGTCCGTGTTGCTGTGCAGGAAATAGGAAATATAGTTTACTCTTGTAAGTAAACTTTATCAAAAGGTAGTGTTATTTTCAGTCACTGAAATAACCTGACAGTTTTACATGTGACATTGAGAACATGTAACGTAAGTTCTTTTCTGTTCACTTTTGGGTAAGTTTTTAGCAGAAAGCTGTTTTGTTGA
This sequence comes from Empidonax traillii, assembly GCF_003031625.1. NCBI lineage: Eukaryota > Metazoa > Chordata > Aves > Passeriformes > Tyrannidae > Empidonax > Empidonax traillii. Next base: position 204,082 of record NW_020956126.1, on the reverse strand, counting down.
TTCATTTTGTGACTTCTTTTATTCAGAGGTAATATTTCATGTGTAAGGCAGTCTAAACAGAAATAAATTAAACACCAATAAATTTAATGCACTGAATTTTGAGTCTATAAAAAAAGTGAAAGGTAGAACCCTTCTATTAATACACTAATGCAGAAGATGCTTCTCTTATTTATAGAGCTACCAGTGTAAGAATTAAAAAGGAACCTTTTTCTTTCATTGAAATAAACCACAGGAAAGATCAAGTTTACATCTGATTTCCCAGCAGAGGGGTTCTTTTTCAGAATTTCTTTTCATGATTTCTGACCAATTTATGTCAGATTGTGGATCTCGAGGAAATTTATTTTAATGTCTGCCATATCTGAGAATATTTGAGATGTTACAATTTTAAATAGATTAAAGCCATCATAAAAGCTTTCCTTGTGATGTTTGCATATGCTTTTTTCGTAGTAAAGCATCTGGACTTGTGTATTCTTCCTTTCATTGAATCAATTTCACAAACTTTAATGTATGAGCTGATTGCTTTTTACTGATATGTAAACATTTTTGACTGACTCATCAAGTCATTCAAATTGATTTTCAAATAGTTGCCTACTTAATAATGCCACCACTCTGATGGGTAATAATGCTTAATAAGGGCAATCAAGTAGGAGGTTGAAAAATACTAGAGTTAGTGAACTTAAAAAACATTAATATTCCATCTAATTCAGTTGAAATTGAGGCAATCTTGAGCAGAAACTTTGGAAATAACACTAAGATTTATTCGGAATGACTTTATGAAATTACAGAGGTCTGAAGAGCACCATTAGCACCTTGATTGCTGCTCGTGCCAGCCCCAAAGGTGACAGCCACCTGGACTTCTCAGATTTAATAATCTGGTGGTGCTGTGGGAGCAAAACATTCTCCCCATGAGTGGCAAAGAATCCTCAGGTCAGATCTTGGTGAGAAATACAATCCCAGAGTGGTGATGGTGTCTTTGTTACCTTCAGTCTCAGTGTAGGAGGAACAGAGAAAAGGGGCCATGGGGTACCTGGTAACCAAGAAGCTTGTCCAGGAGGCGGGGGGGAGTTTGCACAAACCACACGGGCAGCACTGAACTTCTGTGCCAAACAGGACCCCAAGTCTTGGAAGATGGCTCTGAAGATTGTTATCTTTTAGTCTCGATTTCTGGTTTGTTGCTGTTCATATAATTATTAAGGATATAAGACACAAACTGAGGGTATAGACTGTGGACAGGTGAACGTGATGTTAAACAAAGAGGTCCCAGATTTTCCCCAGGAAGGGGCACAGCCTTGTATGGTCCTGCTTGCCTGTGGGAAGGCTGCCTGTGCTACCAAAGCAAACTTGTTTGGTTTCCTCAGCTCCACAATGCGTTGCCATCTTCCCTTCTTTAGTTCTGCAAAACACTGGCTGTGCAATGCTTTCCCTAGTCTAGTTTATTGCCAGCATTACAGACACAGTGCAGTGTAACTTGTGGGCAGTCTCTTGGCCTCCAAAGAGGAGATTTTGGCAAGTATCTACCAGGTCATACATGAGGCTTTCCAACATCTTTCTAAGGAGATATAAAGTTTTCATGTACATTTTGAATGCCGCTGAAAGAAACTGTTGAGAAGGTGGAATAGCATCTATGAGGGCATGAAACCATCTTGAGAAGATGTAATTGGAAAAAGTGCTGCGACAAGTCCTGGCCAGACCCATTGGTTGCTTTTTCACTTGAGCTGGAATTCAGTGCACAGCGGCATTTCCTTGGGCTGTGCTGCTTTTTATAAAGGGTCCTTTGGTGGAGGGACTGGATTGTGTGGTGCATCCCGTTGCTTGGGCTGTGCTGAAGGAGCTGCTTGGATGAGCTGCTTCTAGATCTCCTCCTTGTCACTGTCAAATTCAAAGTTACTGCAGAAATAGAGTAGCGTAGCAGTCTGTCTCATATACTTAATTAGAATGAAACATAGGTATTTTAAAGTGCTGTTAAGAACTAGGGGAAGCAAGAGTTGTCCCTGAGGTTGTTCAAAATCTTAGAGTCAAGACCCAACTCTGCTGTCAGGGAACTCACTGTAAAAAAAAAAACAAAAAAAACACCAAACAAACAAACAAAAAAACCCCCCAAAACCCACAAACACAACAAAACAAACAAACCCCAAAAGCCAAACCAAACAAACAAAATCCAAAAAAACGAACAAAAAACAAACAAACACAAAAAGGTGGTTTTTTTCTGAGGAGACAGATTTTATGTTTATATTATTCATATACACGTATAAATTATATTTCTCTGTCCTTTATTATTTGTTTCTCTGTAAAAAGATTGTGACAACTTTTCAGAAGGAGTTTAGGATTTTGTGATAGCTTCCCTGGCTTGGGAGGCTGCTGCCTGGAGGCCTTGGGCTGCAGCCACAAGCACAGGGACAGATGCTTGTTGGTGACTGTGCCCAGCTGTGCTCCCTCCTCAGATGTCTGTGCTGCTCCCTACCCTCCGTCTCCAGGGCTGCAGGCCTTGCCTGCTGTGGGCCCCTCTCTGCTAAATCTGGCTTGTTTATTCCCTTTGTGTCTCTTTCTAATCCTGAAGTTTGGCTTCTGGTCCTCCTGGGCGATCGAGGCCCTGCTGCTGCTGAAGGTGGCTGTGGACAGGGATGTGCTGCGGGTCTCGGCTCTGCACCGTCCTAAGCTGTGTCCTGCACAGCCAAGTGTCCAAGAGGGAGTGCACCAAGGGACACCAGCAGGCCTGTGTGTGAAGCTCCTGCCGTAGCACTCCTGGCCCTGTCGCCGGCTCCAGGCTGTTCATTTAACATCTTCGTGGGGCAGGTGAAGGAAGTAAAGTGCCTGCAAGCACAGCTGGGTAAGCCTTGCCAGCCTCTGGGATGATGCCTAAAATGTGATCAAACTGCTCATCATTCCCTTGAAATGTTTTGGCCTTGGATCAGGCAGGAGAGGGAACAGGAATCCATCTGGCAGAAAATCCAGGCTCCTTGCAGCAGCTGGAAACTTAACAAACATGAACCTGCTGTTGCACCTTGCTCGTGTGCCAGGCCAGGTAACTCAGCAGCTGTGACATGTGACAACCTTGGCACCTGCCTGCACATCAGGTACCAGTAGGAAGCATTTTGGTGGGCAAAGCTGACACATCTCTCCTCGCTCAAGGTCCTGGTGAGCCGGCTAAACAAAAGGACTATTATTGCTTACCATCTCCACAGTAAGGACATTAAATTCCAAATGGCCTAAATTTGAGCTGTTATGTTTAGGCACTAGACCGGTACTGATGGGGTTTAGGGTGCTTGAGCTGCCCTTTCCTTGCTGGCTGCCTGCTCAAGACATTTCTGAGCACACCATTCTGTGCGATGGCCACTCTATCCCCTTATCATCCCTCTCACATACAAGCAAATCTACTCTCATGTTGATGACTTTATTTACGAGGGTTGCATTTAGCAAGTAGCAACTGAGAAATGGCACGGGGCTGCGAGGAAGTGGCACTGACACCAGTGCCCTGCCCTGCCACAGCTGGAGGCTGCATCTCCACTGAATGTGTTACATCCCACGGGGGAGGTCCCAGGCAGGGACCCAGGGAGTGAGAAGACTCACAGAGAGGTGGCATTTAATCCTCTTTTAGCCAGCCAGCTGGGGTGATTCCCTGCTCTGAGCTGCCTGCCCTTTGTCCCCTGGGTGGCTGCAGCTCACAGGCAGCGAGCAGTTACCCTGATTCAGGTCATAAATCTTGATTTACAACTGGGGAAGGAGCCTTGTTCCCTGCTGTCCAAAAAATATATTTTGTTTATTGTAATGAACAAGTTTAAGTCTTCCGAAAGGCCTGGCAACCACAGGAGTAGCCCTTCACTTATGCAACTGGATTATATAAAGCAGAGCAGATTCTGATGAGTGGGAAAACCATCACACATATGGGCAAGAAGTGGGGTTTGCCAGTAACTGGCCTCTCACCAGCTTCTCCTGCCTGCACCACCGTACAGAGAGTGAAAAGAGGGGTGGTGAGAGGCCTGCAGTACACCAGCTTTTTGGCCAGGGAAGCAACCGTGCCATGATGACACTCAGCCCCGGTAGCAACTCTCCCTTTTGGGTGACTGCACCTGTTCAACCTGGAGCTGGCTTCTCTAAAAATGTCAAACATATTTTGAAAGGACCAAAAGAACAACAGTGTGACCACCTGTTTCCCAGCATGCGCTAGGCCCTAGCCACTGACCACATTTTCTGTGCTCTCTCTTGCATTAAAAACAGGGATGGGTATCCATGAGCAGGTGGGGCACTGCAGGCCTGGTTAGCTTGGCTGGACAGGGCATGTGCTCTGTGTGGCCAAAATCAGCTCATTGCCACACTTCACTTACCTGTCCCTGACCTGCATAACCAGTGGTCTCCTCTTGTTTTTGTACGGCTGTTGGGTTTGGTTTGGTTTGGTTTTACAAAGGTGGATGTTAATGCTGAGGGGGTCAGTGGCAAGCCTGAGGGCGTAAGACTGTGCTACAGTTTGGGTCTCCCCCCCACAAAGCCACGTCAGCCCTTTGAGGTTCTCTTGCCCTTTTCTAAAGAGAAAAGGCTTTAATCTCTAAAGAATGTAAAAACCCAATACCAATAAAACAGGTTGGGTTTTTTTCCTCTCTGTTGTTTCTGGGCCCTGTGTTCACACCGAGGCCGCAGTCAGTGCCATGGTGAGCAGGGAACTTTTTTGTCAGCAGCTGCTCATCCCCAGTGCCACACCGGGGGTGCTGCTGCCACCTCTGTGCAGAGGCCACTCCGTGTCACCTGGCCATGGACATTGTCTTTGACAGGTGACTCTGCATCTGCTGTTCAGCTGCAACTACTTAGGGCTGCAAAGATTTCTCCCCCTGGCCCTGAGGCTGTTCCCCAGACTAAGGCAAGAGGGACATATTTAGGCAGCCCTTACCTACCAAACAAGTGGTTTTAGGAAATCCACACCTGAAGATACTCCCTTCTGCACCCCATGCCTATAAAATTACTTTCAGTAATCTAATGCTGCAGGTTTTGAAGCCTGATGGCTTTGGCTTGAGCTGTTCATGTCAAATCAGCAGTACAGTCCCTAACATGTTTTATTCTATTTGTTTTCTAAGTTCTGGGGTTTTACAAGTTGTTCTGCCTGTCCCTCAGGCCCTCCCAAATGCTGCCTGAAAAAGCAGTCACTCTCAATGAAATCTGAATGAGGCAGGGCCATCACCAAAATGACTGCAGGCACTGCAAATCCACTGCTGGCCTTACAGATGAACAGCTCACGTCAAATTTCTTCATTTTTATTGTTCAGCTTCATGGACCATTCTTCTTACCTTTGAGAGCTGCTAACTTCTTTTTTTTATGGAAATATATATCTGACTATTTGACTTCATTTTTCAGCCATTAAAACATTCAGTGGTTCAGTTTCTTTTTTGCTCCCTTGTACTTCAATATATAATTCTTTAACTGTGGAAGCTGAGGCCAAAAGGTCCTACTTGAGAATGAGGTATGAGAGAACATCAGTCAGAAGAGAGTAGCAGATAATGCAGGTTGACCTGATGTTTAAAGAAGAGATCTAGCAAAGCATTAGTGCCTGAAACTCCAGGGGTCTGCTACCCACAGTGCAGGGTGTTCACCATTCCTGCATCCATTAGTGCCCAATGGCACCACCCAACAACGTGCTGGAGGACATCGGGACATCTCCCAGAGTGGGGCTGATGCCAAGAATCTGCTGAGATCACAAGCCCAGCCTGGCAGCAGTTTCAGGAATGCAGGTCATCAAGGAAGTGTCTTCTCCTTTTGGGATTGTGGACTGGAATGACATAAATAAACATTAAAAAGCAGCTCCTGGTATGTGGCCAGGGCTGGGAACATATGGGAAATACTGAGACCAGTGTCAAGCTAGACTTGAGGGGCTACCTACCAAACAGCATTTGGGATAATCTGGGGGGTTGTCTGTACACTCAATCAGCCACACCTTCTGCTCTGCCTTAACCTGACAAGGTCAGACACACACAAAGTGGAAACCCATTTATTGCTGGCTATTTCCTCAGGGCTCAGTATAAACCTTCCAGCAAATCCTGCCCTCATACGAGTCTGCTGAAGATGAGACATCCTCAGGATCAGCTCTTTGCTTCAGAAGGTGGGTGACTGCACAGCCAAGCCCTCATTTGTCAAATCAGGGGGTGCTTGTTATTTAATCTGGAGGAGGGTACAGAGCTCTGTCTGCAGGTGGTGACAGCTCCCTCCCACCAGCCAGGTAATGGGTTCACCTGCAGTCATTGCTGCAGCTCTCAGTTTAGAACTTCTTAGCAAGAGGTAGTTTGAGGTTCTTGATCTGCAGTCCGTCATTTTTACCTCAAACTGAATTCACGCTGTTTCAGCTGATACTCAAGGTGAAAGGTATTAAAAGAAGAGGTATCTTTCTGGACTACTGGACTGCTTTTCTGTGGACAACTCTTAGGTTTCTAGTTTAATCACTAGGGATTGATTAAAACTGTCTTAAAATTAACTAGGATCCTGTATGCCTGTCTGTGAACACCTATTTGTCTCTTTCTTCACGGACAAATGATTCGTCAAGAACCCTCCATGTAAGAATCTCTTTTCAAGCCTTTGTCTCTTAAATAATGTCAGGTTGTCTCCTAAATTTACTAAATTATATTTACTAAATTATATTATGATTTGCTGCTGCAGACATTTTTATTTTTGTCCTCAGTGTCAAAAAACTCTTTACAAATGAGATACCTTGTAAGAAACAGCTGTGACTGCTGAACTTTGTCTCTCAAGAGCATTTAGTACTTGGAGGGTTGGGTGGCACAGAGAAAGACTTCACTTCATCGAGAGCTTTTGGCATTGGGCTCTTAGCTACAGTTATCAGGCAATTAAGACTATTTTAAGACTACACACCTAATTTTTATGCTCTCTTTTCTGAACTACAGTTGGACACATACAATGAATCTTCTCTGAACATACTAAACTATGGTAAAACAAAACTGAAAGACTGAAATCAGTAACACAGAAATCAGCGAATGTGAACGCGACACCAGGACTGAAGAATGAAACTGGCACGTTGTTGCTCAACTAGATTAGATGAGCAACAGATCTGTCTTGACCACAGAATCTCACAAAAAGAGGACATTTAAAACCAAAACCCATTCTGATGGTGCTTTAGAAATTAAAAGCTTTGTTCTTGGCACTCCAAGACAAACCTCATAATCCACTTCAAAATTATAAGCCTAAAGAGTATTGAACCAGAAAAGAGAATCAGTAATTGTCCTTTTCAAGAAAAAAAACTTTATCAATACACACCTGAGAAAAATGTTCATTAGAACTACATTCTTAATCGTATTTCTGCAGTGCTTGTGAGTCTGATATACATTTATAACGCATTATTTATAACACAAAGAAGGCATTGGGTATTTGAAAAATTTAAAAGCTTCATCTCTGAAGCATTATCAGAATCAAATATAAAAACATAGGTACTGCCTGAAATAAAAAAAAATCATACTGATCAAAAAAATTATTTTACTTTTAGTTTTATAACTATACCTGTAAAACAGAAACAGTTGATGTTTTATGTAACCCAGTTACAAAACTCAGAGCTAAATATTTCTATTGTGAAGTGCAGCCACATTTTCTTCTGTTTACCAATGTCACTGCAAAAAAAAAAAAAAAAAAAGCCAGGCAAACCAGCAGTCCCTCAGCACACACAGAAAAGTAATTCTCTGTGCACTAAAAATTATTCACTTGTTAAAACATACCCAATGTTTACCAATTTTGTTTCAAATAGTCCCATGACAAGCTCATATATTACTCATTCACCTTTGCTGCTAAACTGTATTGTGCCAAAATACTTAAATCTGTTTTGTATAGACCAGGGATGGTGAAGAAACAGATGTTTAGTAGTTTATCTGAAAAGCGTTAATACTTTTTGTAAACGCATTTTAGCAGAACTACTGCTAACTTACCCATTTATCTTGAAGACACTTCTTTACCTCAGGAACTTAGAACTCACCAAATGATATAAAAACTGATGACTAGACGTATATTTACCTATTGCACCATCAAGATATTTCACATTATATATAAATAATGTAAAATATATTTTTCTATATATAATTAATACATCCTAAATAAAATCCGTATGCCAAATAAAATGAACTCTGTTACTGAACACAGCATGCATTAAGTTCTAAGGATGTATACAGCTACAAGAAAAATAGAGCAGCAAGTTTTAAATGTGCATATGCTGTCAAAACAAAATAAAATTTCAGCAGTCCAGGTAAAGACCCACTTGAACTCATTCAAGTCTGCAGAGTTCACAGATCCATCTTTTACACATGAACTATCTGCAAGCAGCCAATAAACTTTAACTTCTTAAAGTTCATAAACCTTTTTAAGGCTCTCAAGATCTTCAAGTGAGTACTGATCACTCTGGTTTTCTGAAAGTAAGTCAAACAGTTGCTGCACTTCTTCTTTTTCATTTTTGCTAAGAAGGGCCAGCACCACCTGTAAAAAAAACAAACAACAATTATTTAAAAATTAGCACAGGTTGACTGAAAATCATAGTATCTGACAGAGATACAAAACCAGTGTATAATTTCCCTTCAAGCTATGAAAATTTCCTTTAGGTTTCTGTGCAATTTAAGTACACATTCAATCTAGGGGTTCTTACCTTAAATCTTTCTGCTTTGCTCAAGTAGAAAAGGTGCTGATACACAAGGCCAGGATCTTTTTCAGCTACATAATGTTCCAATGACTGGATAAACATCAGAAGGATTTCTCCTTCAAGTTTGTTACTCAGAAGCAATGGCAATTTTTTCGGATCAGTAATTGTTAAAAGATCTGCACAAGCAGCTTTATCCTTATTGGCATTCACTGCATTTATAATCTGACCAAAGTCATAGGCATTAGATGGTTCATAAATGCGCAGTTTCTCAGAGGACTTCAGTGGCACATTCTTTTGAACTGCTTCTTTGGATGTAATGGGATCAGTCACAACATCATCTGATGTAGCAAACTGCCTCTCTTCCTGTTCATCAGGTCCAGTCACCTTCACAAAGAAAATGGCAACAAATCGTTATAATGTGGACATAAAGATAACCTGAAGCTTCATGAGCAGCATATATCCACCACATCACTAGGTTAAAGTTGGCCTTCTACTCTTCATGAAAGAAAAGCACCTTTGTTCTTCTCTGTCCTACTGTCCCCCAGAACAGCACCTTTCTAATTCACCTTTAAAGTTTCATAGTCAAGTGTTTTACACTTCCTTTCAACACTGCAGAAAGACAACTGGAGACCACTGGGAGAAAGCTAAGGAGGAATGTATGGATATATTAAATGTGGAGACTCCAGGAGAACTGGAGTCAAGGCACCAGACACCCATGTTTCACTTCTCTGCTGTGCCTCCCAGACATACGGGTACATGGCAGCTCTACCAGGTTGCTGTTTGAAGTCTCACTGTGGAAGGAGAAAGCTCAGCATGGTTAACTGCCTGAATACCCACTTCACTTCTCCTGAAATTGCAGCCTGTATCAAGTTTCATGAATCAGTTGCTAGAATATTAACTGTGGCTTCAACTACGTTTGCTAAAATCTATTTCAAGCCATTTAGAGTTGCGCAATTAGTATAACCTCACTAAAATTCATTGAACAGGGTCTCTCAAAGGATGCCAAGTATTTTGGGAAGTCTGAAGATACTGTATTGTGTAGTACAGGGGATTAGTCATTTTTTGAAAATACTGCAATGGACTTATAGACATTTTCTTTTATTTTTCAACAATCCTTAGAATTAAGGGAGAAATCTTGACTGTCTTTTATATAATTATAGCTTGATTAAAATGGCATAATGATGATACATCAATTTTCTAATTTTCCTTACTTTCCTTTGCAGTCTCTTTTCATGGAATTACCTTGTACTACAGCAGCTAAGACAGCACAGGCTCTCTGTAGGGGGAGCTGTAATTACAACAGCAAACATAAATGCTTCCTGCCCCACCCCTGGAAAAATTACCAGTGTCAGTATTGTAGTTGGTAGGTTCTCTGAGCAATACAGCCACTTAACAAACCTCCTCTAAACACTTTCCATGTCCCTTTGTTTGACACAACTCAGAGCTTAACTAACACTATACCCAGATTATGCCAATTATATAAAATTCCATGAACTCGTGACAATGTGAAGCATTTCAAGAAAACAATTTTTTTTCTGTATAAATAACTGCAGTTTCCATTATACCACTCTTCTGAAATTATATTATCAAACTGCACTATCACTGTACAGACTGGTCACTATGTATTTTAACTATACATTTTTAAATTAAAGGGGGGGGGGAAATAAATTCTTAAAGGACCAGCAAAGCTCCAGTCCAAAAACATCAGATGACTGAGAAAATCCTTTCATCAGCTAATTCTACCCAGAACTGTGTGAGGCTGACATTTTGATCCTCTACATAACATCACGTGTTTCTTTGATAAGATCCTACAGATGTTTTACTGTTGCTCTTCGAGGCAGGATTTCATTTTTCAGACCCGTAACTGTAGGACCAGCACAGGAGCAGCCAGCACACCTGTGGACCATAGACCTGGGCAAGCCCAGCCCCAGAGGCTGCCCGAGGAACAGAGACTTTACAAGCGAAACTGCTGCTTCACAGCTGCCTTCTGTAAAACCCGTACTTCAGTCTATGCAGTTTTTGTTTACAAGGAGCATATCCTCAAGTTTAGTGCCATCTAAAAGGACTTCTTCCACTTTTCCATACACTTCAGAGCAGTCCAAGCTTTATTACAGAATGTAATCCACACTGAGCACATCATACAGAAACACATAAACATCTTCTAAGATGACCACAAAATGACACAAAAAATACAACTCTGTTCCCAAAAAATCTAGAGGTAATATGGGCAAAACAAAAGTTTTAATATTATCTCTTTGATTGTGTGGCTTCTGGGCTGTTTGCTTTTAAAAATGGTGTTCTTACCTCTTGTATGGTTACTTTCTTCCTTTGCCTTTGCTCACTGTCAGCTCCAGCACTGCTGTCCAGGTGAAGCAGCTGGGTCACCTCCTCTAGCTCCTTCTGTGCTTCAAGAACATTTGGATCTATTAGAAGTACCTTGTTGAAATCATCAACACTGGCTTGATAATTCTGTAAGTAGAAGAGAAAATCATCACTAGAAAAATAAGTTTGAACTACCATATTGTCCTCTACAAATAAGAAAAGTAAAAATCCTAGAATCTGGACATACAGTAGACAAAAAAAATCTAAATACAGACAGTGTAATTTCACTAGAGGAAAAAAAAAGGAAACTGAGTTTGAGTTAATATTTTGTGACTAAATACTCCCCAAAAAATATGTAATATGAAATAATTTATTTTCCCTGTATCAAAGGACAAATTATTGAAGACTGATGTTTTTAAGCTTAATTGCTTACACTGTAACACTGCTTCAAGACTAATGTGAGTCCAGCAAGTTTGCATACTTGCTTTGCCAATAAAAGAGAGTTAAATTGAGCTTTGATTAAAAATATACCTAATCTTCCTGGTCTTCAATCCAATAGACCATCTCTTACAGTGAAATTTTTGGTAACATTTGAAAAGATTGGGATTATATTATGAACTCTGAGATAAAAAGGATTAGGACAAACACAGTGACAGAGTGGCATTAGGACACAGTTTCTCAATAATCAGTCTCATATTTGTTTACTGCTTTTATTTCAAATTTTTAAGTTAGAAATTACTATTTTCTTAGACTAAATTTTCTGGAGAGACAAAGTTAATAGCATGAGTTCTGAGGAAGACTGGAATATCACAGAAAAATATCAAGACACCTCAAGAGCTGGAGTATCAACAATATGGGTGAAATGTAGCAGTAAACAGGAAAAGACCATGCAGACTGTAAAAGACCAACATAGTTTCTTGTGTGAGGGACCTACTATTTCTTTGTTCCCAAACAGTATCAAAAGGTTACTGTTAAGTCATTTATATTGTCACGGAAAAAATCCTCATGTACAGCTAAAGTATTTCCTCAACATCTCAAGTGTAAAGAAAGCACTCCTGTACCCGTCACTCTCATTCCTTCTCACACAGAGTATTTTGTTCAGTAATGCTGACCAGCATTCAAGGTGCAGAGACGCTGTACTAAGTCTGCAGGTGAGCTGAAGCCTCTTAGATCGTGAAGGAAGAGCAAGAGAATGAGGATTCCACAGCCTTAGCAAATGAATGCAGAAAGGGGCAGGTTGCAGATCAGAAATCCGCTACTAATTAAGCTAAGCCATCTGAATTACAGACGGGAAGATTCACATCTACAGAGAAACAAAAACAGTAACAAGGGTCAGGGGACAACCAACCCTCCTGGATTTAAAACTGCAGCCTGCCAGACCCCTCAGCAAAAACCATATAAGATGGCAGTACCCAGACTGGACTACCACCTAAAGGAGATGTCATCTGGGGTCCTGTGTCCTATGTCACAGGCCTAATTCATCAAAGGAGCATGATACCTTCCTTATCTTCCCTTAATTGCATCTTGGTAAATCTATTAAAAAACCCTCATTTACTACATTAAATTCCACTGCAGTTTTTGTGGTTAAATATCTGGATATTTATATACAAATAACACTTCCCAGATTAGTTAGGTTTTTGCCAAGCTACATGCTTTTAGCTCTTAAAATTCTTCATTAGAGAGTCATTTGTAAACTTCAAATCACTTTTGTTGCTTTCTCTGGTTTTGTAAATCACTCACATCCCTGGAATTAGCAATAATGAAGCACTTAATCCAACCACAACAAAACTTTTTGGGAGTCCCCAGCTCAGATTGTTCTGAAGGAATCCATGAACACTGTGTTTCAAGTTGTCTTCAATAATACAAAAATAACAGTTTTTCCTAGAATATTCAAAAAAGCAGAAATTATTTCTCCAATTCTTGACATTCCTCACAAGTGTGTAATTCCCTTTTTTTTTGGACTGGTAGAATCACTACATACTCATATTTGCACTGATTTTTACCAAGTTCAACAACAAAGTTAGAGGTGATTAATACCAGGTAATGGTAACAGGTAATTAATACAAGGTAACTTGGCACAGTTACAGAAAAAAAAATTACACAAAATTAAGGCTTTTCCCCTTTTTTTGAAAACTAATCAAACTTTCCAAGTTTCATATCTACTCTAACAGAGGACAAAAGATCCCCTGGTTCCTATGACTTGCATTTGGAATGACAGCATGGGATGGGAATAGGCTGGTGCTAAGCACTAACAGGTTGTCCTCAGGTTATCTGAGAGCTGAGAGACAACAGGGACATTCTTTGTTAAGGCATCAAATACAATGGAGGTCTGAGGTAAGTCCTTCATTTGAAGGACAATGATGAAAGCTGGCAGACATCCAGTTACAAAGAGCAACACCGAAGAAAGCACTTGAGATGCTTGTTTAAAGACACTTGTAACTTTTAATACAAAGTAGATGACAAGAGCTGCCATCGAGAGCCAACAGAAGTGAGAAGCTGATAATTCAATACCAGGTAAGAGCTGACAAGTAGAGCAAGGATTGTTGTGAAAGAATCATGAAGTGTAGGGGCTAATTTAACATCACTGAAGAAGGAGAACCAGAGGGATGGACAAAAGGAGCAGTGCAGTTCAAGTGATGGAACGTAAGAGTTGCAGTCACATTCAAGATGGATATGAGCAATCTAAGTCTGCATTTATGATGCTCAGGTGAAAGAATACTCTAAGTACTTTGTGTTAAGATAAGCACTGTACAGACACCACCACCACTGTGCAAATGGAAAGGAAAAGGCTGAATATCAACACTTCCACTAAGTACATTACAGACAAAGGTTCATAATGTCTTTGGGGAAAGAATAGAGAGAAAACAAAGACAATCAAACCCCTGGTTTAATATGACAGGCACTTAAACATGAACAGATACCCAAAGACAGCTTGCAATTTTCGTTTGGACAGATGAAGACAGACTTGGAGAGAATCCATTTGTCATCAGCAAAGTTATAGTAAACACTTTGACAGATAAAAAATCCCTAGTATCCTGGGATACTCAGGATACTAGGATATTAGAAGAGATTTGAAAATTGTTTAAACGATCTCCAGTCAAACCTCATTATTCCAATATTTCTGTGTTTTCTCAAATCATTACATGTCAACATGCAGGTTTTTCTGTTGTAAAAATATTTATATAATGTTTTATGTATGTATAGTGCTCTACAATGTAATAGATCATCACACTGTGTTTTGTCTGCTTTCACCCAGCAGCTGCAACTACCTCATTGCCTTTGAAGAGGATAAGCAAGTTTAGAGGTGCTTAAGAATACCTGCCATGTTCTTTTTCCTCACCTGTAATCCTTTGTACGCTAGTGCTCTTCTATAAAAAGCTTTAATATTAGAATCTTCTATCTGAAGAACATGATCACAATCCTGCTTAGCCTCTTCATATTTATACAGTTTCAAGTAACAGAGAGCTCTAACACAGAAAAACAGAATACACTGCAATATAAGTAAATTCTACAGTGCTGTAGTGCTAACAGTATCTGACTCGTACATGTTAATTACATTATTTCACATAATTCAGTCTCAGTGGTATTTTTTTAAAGTACATCAAAATCATTAAGTGTGAAGAACATCACTGGATGGATTTAGAGAGGGCCAATTCCTGCAATAAAAGCCAAAATAAGTATGACTAATGCTCAAAGTTAGGCAGATATGCAAGTATTTTAAAAGCAGAGGCTATGTTAGGATAATATTACAGTATAGTGGTTAATGTAATATGATAAATAAAATACAATAAACAGTAATATAATAATAGTATAGTGGTAATACGGATTTTACACAGCCATTCTGGGTAAAAAAGTGCTCTAGACCAAATAAACAATACTGCTTTCTGTACCTAATTATTACTTGGAAGTCTCCTATTCAACTACTGATCTAATCAAATCCTTCTTAGTTTGTGAAAGCTGATAAGATTACAGCATAAAGAATTATACTACAGAATTAGGTCAACCCTTAAAATAATGCTGATGTATGACTGTGTTCCTACTTTTATTTTCTCAGAATGTACATTTTCTCTGAATTATTACTCTTCCTATTTGAGGTACTACTGTTGCATGTTAAGTTTTTAATTCAAATCATGCCACTATTCTCAAAAAATGTTGCACTATGCTAATTATAACTTTTAGTATTGCTTACTCTATTTAGATAAAAGATTTTAAGATATATATCACTGACATTAATACTTGCTCCCCTTGGAAAATAATGTGGTTTAACAAAAAATCAGCTTTGTTATTAGAAATAGTAACCAAGTGGGGAAAAAATTCCATTTTCACAACAGTTACTGATGGGATGTAAAGTCTCTATTTGCAGTGAGAAAATATATCCCACAGAGCAGACTTAGATTTTGGATCTTTACCTGTTAGTGTAGACCGTACATTCCTCAGCATTTAACTTCATGCATTCGCTGTATTTATTTATAGCTTCGTCATATTCCCCCATTTTTACACAATCATTCCCTTCATTTTTCAGTCTCTTGAACTTCTCCATAGCCTCCTCACCTACATCACAAAGAGATCACAGTGTTACATAAGAAGGTCAGTTCAT
Organism: Empidonax traillii; assembly: GCF_003031625.1. Lineage (NCBI taxonomy): Eukaryota > Metazoa > Chordata > Aves > Passeriformes > Tyrannidae > Empidonax > Empidonax traillii. Next base: position 188,555 of record NW_020956126.1, on the reverse strand, counting down.
TAAGGGTAGCTGAATAATCTATGCAGACTAAGAATAAAAGCCTGACAACTGGAGTGTCATTATCGGTCTGCACCTTGCCATTTCTGTCCCCTATCTCCATGCTGCTCTAAGAAAGGGATAAACTACCACATCTACATTTGGCCCAACACATACTTCCCCATGCACCAGGGTGAAAATAATGGGAATGCAACAGACAGCTCTGAGCTTCCACCTCCTCCTACCTACCCTCTCTGTGTGGTAAAGACGGCCTAGCTATCTCCACTGAGATGTTAGTTTTACTTACAATGGTGGAGATTTAATCATCAGGATTAAAAGCCTTCTAGGTCTCTACCATCATACCAGGGTGGCCACTATTTAATCTGATATTCCTCCTGCAAGTAACTATCACAATTACTATGCTGATAATGACAAACTAATCATTGCATTAGGTGGAGATGGGGATACTTCCATAATTGCCTTTCATTCTTAACTCCACATCATTGTTTCATATGCTTTTGGGTTAGACTGTGATTTTCAGCTGTGTTTGTGGTAAAAAACAGATCCTGACTGGGCTTCATGTCTCTGTTGTGAGCAAACAGTAAGTACCAACATAGCTCTAAGTAAATCATAATCTGCTTTTTGCACCTTGCTAAAGAGTATAAGCCCCTTGCCAAGCTTCAGATTTTCAACACTGTATAAAACCTGTCAGTTTTAACCAATAATTAAACTCACTGAGTTCTTTCATAAAAACATGGCAGTCTCCTATGCCAGAAAACCTGAACTTAGGGGAAAATTAACTACATGAAACACACCACTAAATTATAACTCAAATTGCAGAACACACAAAACAAGACCCAACTGTTACAAAAAAGTGTCAGCCAACAGTAAGGTTTAACTGCTGACTGAACACTGTTGAAGGTTTTCAGCACCAGCTACCATTGTCAGGTCTCACATGAAGCAGAGCCCTGAGAAGGCAACCAGAACCTTAGAGTCAGCCATCCTTCAGTGAAGAAAATAGTTACACAGTTTTCATGTAATATTTTAAAATCAAAGCCTACCCAAAGCCTGCTCTATTTGAAATACATTAAGACATTCAGTATGGCAGCAATGCATTATGGACAGATAACCTCCATCACTGCTACCCATTTGGCCAATAACCCAGTTATGCTCTGCAGCCACCTCTGTGTTCATGGAGGAAAGAGTATCTTCAGCACTACTTTTGTTTATATTGAAATAAACTCAAAGGGGAACCAATTAATACTTCAGTAAAAATATCATAGAGTTATGGTTTTGCAAGAGAAATGTTTAATGTCAATAAAATATGAACCAGAAAGGTTCCTTCATCTGATTTATTGAAGAAGAAAAACAGAAACTGCAACTAAGAGAAAAAAAATCAGGAAGGAAGTTCATTTCCTAAAGCTTAGCTCTCAGTGATTATGTATAGACAACTGCAGAACCAACATCTTTGAAAGATGACTCCTAAACATCTTGTATCAAAGTTGGATGTTTGTTTGGGTTGTGTTTTTTGGGGGGAAACTCTTTTATAACTATACTATGATGTCAGGTATATAACTATCCCTGATGCTCATTATATGACTCACTATACTGCTGATGAGTATTTCTGCTGGTTTTATATAATTTCAGAAATTACATGCTGCAAAGTGCATCATGTGGTTTAAAAAAATTATCATACCTGTGCTCCACAAAGCACATTAAACTCAATCGTGTAAATGACAGTCATTTACTTCAGTTTTTCATAAAGGTCTCTGAAAAGTATTTTCTAAAGCAGTTTCTTTGACATTACTAAAACATATTCCACATTTCAATTAAAATTATTTTCTTTTTTTTTTGGTGTATATATATTTGCATTAGCTATACATACAATTCACTTCCAATTGTTCTTCTCTGTTGATGTCTACAGTACTTCCAGGCTTATTCTCTGAAGTGAAGTTTCCTCCATCCCACCTGTGCAGCTGAGCAGCAACTGGGACAACTGGAATTGGTGGCAGCTTCTCCCTCCAATTGGGACCATCCTGATCTATTAAAGTCTTCGTTATTCTGAAAGAGAACAGCCCCACCAACATGAGTTTTTATATATTTAACTCACACTTCAATAACTAACACCCAAATCAAATAATTCAATGTTCTAATCACTCAACAATTATTCTTCAGACTAATTTAAAAAAATATTTCGACAGCAGGCAATGGTATTGCACTCATTTAAGGTTTAGACTTTTTCTACTTTTTAGAGTATTTATGCTGGCATTTAGAAGACAAGTTGACTTCAGCATGGCCTGTTAATATTTGAGCCAATGACTGATTCTGCAACTAAGCCCTAAATGGTTCCTACCACATCTGGTAAAGAAATATGAAAAAAATTGATGTATTAATTTTGTTTGTTCTTCTCAGCTGTTCATAGGTGTTATTTATCACAAGTGTAGATTACAGTATCCTCAGACAAAGTGTGGTACCTAATATTGCAAATGTCAAATGAAACCTGTTACACAACAACTGCCTAAATAACCAATGCAGGTCACAATGTAGGCGGCGTTAAGTGGCATTTTAGAGCTTTTACAGTCAGAAATTTGTTAACTGATCACTCCTTATCCCCATTTAAAAATATGCTCATTGTATATAAAAACTGTTCAGTCTTTCTTAAACCAACACACATACATAGGTCAACTATTTCAGTCCATGAGAGGCTCAATCCAAATTCCATTCAAATGGGAGCTTCCCACTGCAGTGCTACGTTTTGGAGACACAGTAAGTGAAGCCACCTGAGACTTCGTGGTTCCATTAGAAATTTTATAATTAAAAAAACAAACGAAAAAACAAAAACCAACAAATATTAATCAGTTACGAGAATAATAGTGAGGTAAACATCATCTAATCTCAACATAAGCCTAAGAGTCAAGTTCAACTGGTCGTAAGTCTAATACACCCTTTAACAGAGGAAAATTCTGAATTGAGTAGCAAAGCAAGTCACATTGATACTATGGCAAATAAACCTAAAATTTTTTATGTCAAGTGCATTTCCATCTAATACAGGTGTAAAAAACATACTACCTGAATACAGCTATCTCATGCAGTTTCCTCACTGATATTAAAGGAGTTGAGACAAGTGGATTGAAACTTCCATTTAGTAAGAGGAAATGCATAAATATATTCCTATGCATTAGAGTTTCCGTATTTCTAACGGTGAAAAGCAAACAATAAAATACTCACATTGTATTGTATAAAATACACAAAGTAGCAAATCCATTGATGTTCACAAAGCTAGGAAAATGCCACTAACTAAAAGCATGCTTGAAATGCAATTTCCAGTTACTTGGCACATACCATTAAAAGAATCAGTCCTTCCAATTTATCTAAAAAATCACATCAGGAACCAATAAAAGGCACAATTCAACATCATCTAATAAACAAGATAAACAAATAATTGTTTATACTTGTTTGTACTTACACTCAAATTAATTCCTTTTAATTGCAAAATGATCACGTAAAGGCTTGATACTAAAAATTCTACACTTTTTTTGCATTAAAAATATGCATTTGGTTCTAAGATTTTTGGAAAGTCTGCTTAGATATTTAACTGCAGAGAGACAAGCCTTAACATGGTTTAACAAACTCACTCTCAGACACAAGTAGGATGATGAGTTTTTCCTATCAGCTTCCTACAGCATCACCATCCAACTTCCCAGAGGAATTTAAAAACCAAGAAATCCTTCAATATAAGCAGGTTGTTAAGACCTGCTATCCCTAATATTAAAAAAAACCAATTACACTACATTTCTGGGTTGTCCCTTTAAGTTAAAAGGCAGCAGAGTAACTGTAATGTTTTATTAAAATTCCTTTTTTAGAAAGGACTCTTACTTTGGAAATTAAAATGAATAATTTGGTAAACAGTTTCAGTTGAATTCATAAATGATGGAATATTAAAGAAATATTATAGTAAAAGTTCAATTACGCAGGAGGTCTAGGCTTTAGAAACTAACAATTGGCAAGCAAAAATGAATTACCAGCAGAAGAGAAGAAGGAAGAAGCAGCTGAAATAAGGTGATGGGTTGCCAGGGAGGAAAGAGTAATGAGCAGTGAAGCTAAAAACATAAGGAAGGCCTAGAGAGGAGAAAAGGAAGAGTGTTAAGGGGAAAAAGGGAGAGAAGCTTATTAGTAAGCAAGTTACAAGTCAAGGAGAAACATTAAAAGAGTATCTGCAGAGAAAATAAGTCAAAAAGATTTTTAAGAAGTGTAATAATTACATAGATACCAGGGAAAGCAGTTATCTCACCAATCCAAGTGCTCAATTATCACCATAGATACAGGAGATTAGTAACTATTTGTTGTGTTATCAAAAAATAGGAATTGTAAGAGCAGATGATAAAGTGTCATGATCTTCTCTGGCCAAATAAGCAGAATTTAAAAAAAGATATTATGGACTTTTTAATGAGGTAATAGTGCAAGTGTTCAAGGCCTTGCCTTCAAGAGTAAAAAAAAAAGGTAATAGATTCCATTGTTGAAAGTCTCATGCTTGTGTGTTCCTGCTCAATCATTAATGCCTGTTCTGCTTTCACATATTCTTTTTTTTCTGTCCATTAAATTGAAAAGGAAAGAATAGGGAATGTTAAAATCCTATAATTCATACACTTAAGTACTTACTCTATGTTAATGAGAACACAATTACAATAGTGTGTATACACTGACTTTATAGTATGAAAATATAATTACAGAAATTTAGATCTCTCTGGTAGCAAGAATTAATGCTGGAAGTATTAATACTTAAGTCAAAGATAACATTCAATTATGTCTCTTACACCTCTAAGTTTTATAGTCAACCACAGTATCAAGCTAATTCAGAGTTTTCACAACTGCAGCACACTGAAAGATTTACACTTAACATAAATCCTCAACTGCTACAGAAAGATTGTTAATACAAAAAGGAAAGAGAAATGTCAGAGAAAACGTATGGACCTTAGAGTATAATTTTATATGGCACAAAATACAACTTAGGAAAGAAACAAGTAGAAGCACTAGCTAAAAAGACCTCCAACTTTAAAATATTATATTTTTAAAAAACCAGAAAGTTATCTACAGCTGGCAGAGGAAAACTGAAATTATGGGAAAACAACTAAATGAAACAGTCAGTCCTGTAATGCACTAGTTGTGATGACAACTATGAGGGATACAGAACAGAGGGAGCATGTGAAAGAAACAAATTTAAAGTCTACTTTTCCGTTTTGACTGATATCAGAAAATTTGTACGTGGAGTTACCTATTAGCACTATCATTTGCTGCTTGGATGCTGCTGTCTATTTGTAGGACTGTTTTATAATCAATGTATGCCTGTCGATACCGCTCCATTGACTCATTTGCTATTGCTCGTCGTAGAAGAGGCTTAAGGGAAAATGGTTGAAGCTCCAGAGCTCTGGAGAAAACAAAAGAGAAATACAGGATTGAAACAGAGTAACTGAAATAATAATAATAAAAATATTTTATAATATACACAACTATACATAACCTTGTGATTGCAGACGGGCTTTCCAGTAACACAACTAAGGAAAATGGGACTAAGTGGTTCACCCTAAATTCATTAATACCCTAAATTACAGTTTTGAAATGATTAGTTTTTACTACAGCTTACTCTACTCCATGTGGAAAACTGCATTCATCACCAAGATATGCTAATGCAATGGCAGTTGTTTAAGAGCAAAAGCCATTTTTCTTAAGACATGCCTAGATCTACGAGAGTTTCAAGTGCTTTCGCGTACATAGCTTTCAATACTTCCTCCTTACAGAAAAGTATGCACATAAAAAATATAGTCAGTAAGACATGAATATACACCTGTCTTTGGCTTTTAGGTTTTTGCCTGTCTTGTGTCTGTTTACTCTTCTAATTGCCTGGTGAACACAGAGTTCAACACTGCCATCAGAAGTCCTTACAAACACCACGTGCTTTTCCAGCAACATGAAGAAGCAGTCCACAAAGTACTTATTTTCTTTTTTTTAATCAATGACTCTTGCTAAAGAGAAAGAAGGATCAGCTTTGAAATACTGCAATTAAAATTAGTCTAGACAATTAGATTTCATGGAGTCATAAAGTAATTCAGGCTGGGATGTCCCAGGTCCAACCCAGGTATGGTCAACTCCAAGATCAGAAAAGGTTGCTCAGGGCTTGATACAGCTGGGCCTTGAAAACCTCCAAGGGAACTTCTGCACAACATCTCCAGGCAATCTGTTGCAATGCCCCACACTGTTTATGGGGAGGTTTCTCCTAATACACAGTCCCAAACCTTGTGTGGTTCTATTTTTGTCTTTGCCTCTTGTCCTCCCACAACACTGACAGCACGAGCCAGGATTCATATGTGGATAATCTCCTCACAGGTACTGGCAGGCTGCTCCTAGAACCCCTGGAAGCCATTCTCCTCCAAGCTGAACAAACCCAGCCTCTCCTCTTCAGGGAAATACTCCAGAGCCCACAACCTCCTCTGTGACACTTCACTGAACTCCAGGTGATCACTGTGGTTCTTGTACTGAGGAAGCTGAAAAGCAGCAGTTACCATAGTGTTGTCTAACAGATGCTGACTAGGAGGGGATAATCACCTCCCTCAATCCCACTGGCTGTGCTCCTGTTTATAAGCGTAAGGAGGCTGTTGGCCTTCTCTGATGTAAATTGGCTTTGCACCATTACTCCTCCTAAAGCTAGAGAAACTATGATTTCTAGGAAATACAATTCCAATTTCAACATCATGAATACTTCAAATGTTCCAATTTCTCTCACGCTGCCACAACTGTGCACAACATCACAGCCCCCACAAAATGTCTGCAAAAATGCCTGACATTCTGTAACTCAGAAGAATATTAACACAATTTCAAGTTTCTAACATCAAGAATGAAGGGAAAAACAACCATAACTAAATTCAGGGGAAGACAACATTACTTGAAGAATAGTGGGAATGGAAAACTACATTTTCAGGGTAGAGTGCAAAGATGATACAGGGACCAAACAACAAAATAGTACTGAGGAAACTAACATCAGTACGTGGGAGCCTTATTTCACTCTCTGTAACACCACCAAACCACAGTCTTGAGACAAGAGATCCAACACAGGGATTTTTATACAAATCTAAGCCCCAAATAGCTAAAACTCAATAAAAGATAAACATTAAATACTTATTTTATATCACAAGTATCAGCACTAAACAACTTTTTACCTTGAAATCGAGTAACCTGTTTGTAAATCTTTATGTTGTGTTGCCTAGAGAAGACTTGTTTGACACTGTCTAATTTACATATGTATGTAGTTTTGCATTCCTGCTTCCCAGGCTCTAAATTATTTCTACCACTGAGCATCACAGGTCCTTGTGCATTCAGAAAATATGCACGACAGTAAGGACACTATCATTAAGCTCCCAATTGGTAAGAATACAAAACCAAAACCATTGTATTACTGATTTCAGCTGAAGTCTTGCACACTTCAAACCTCCTGGAGAGAAAAATGTGATGGTTCTTGTTTTATCGACCAGCTGACTGTAGTCCTGCATGTTTTAACAAAATATTGCAAACGAGTCTTTTTTTTCAGAAACTGTTTTGTCAGGTAGAATATATACAGTAAGTTAAATATTTTGTTACTACGAAGGTACATGCTTATTTTATTTCTAGTTTTGGAAGCTTTTAGCAGATGGGTTGTGCTGCTAACTTAACTGATTAATTGATATGATTTCTAATTGTTTTAGGATTTTTTTTGCACCTTAAGCCTCAGCATTACTAACTCAATCTATGAAAATGTTTAAAAAATGTATATCAGAAATACAATTACTAATTTAGTGGAAGGCAATGTTTGGAAGTTATTGAAGGTGTCTGATCTTTTCTAACTCCTGTGTCCTTAAGAGTCAGAATAAGCAGAAAGGACTTCAGTTCAATTCCTGAACAGCTATAATTACAGTTTATAACTATACAAAGTATATATTAAAAAACCCCAAATCAAAACAACAAAGCAAACACAGAGAACACATACACATATACCATATACACACTTGAAAGCAATTTGCAACTCTGTGACAGGCATCTTCCTTAACAAAGCTTTTACATACAAGTTATTGCAAAACACCATTGCAAACCTGCTTTTACATTAAAAATTTTAATCCTGCTATGCATCTCTATGTACACAAGAAGCTTAAAAACTGCCCTTATACAGCAAGACAGTCAGTTAAAAGTTACTCCTTCCCTAAGTTCTATGTGATTTTTTATATAACTGACAAAGATATCTGTCATTTAGAAAGGGCATCAGACTTTATTGATATTGTTCTGAGTCAAACTGCAATAGTAATATATCAGCTAAATGTTTAATCATCAGGAATGTTGCTCTACATGGGAGGTTTCAATTTACCTGTTACAATCCTGAATGCAGTCACTGCAGTTCCCTTCTTTGAGGTAACATGCTGCTCTGTTTGAGTACAAGATACTTAAATCATCTGGACTTTGTTCTCCTAAAAGAAGTTACAATTAAAATCAAAGACCATTACTAAAATGACACTCAAGAATTAAAGACTTGCATGCTCCAAGTTGCACTGCAGTGATGCAGTTTGCTGACACTGCAAAGCTTTAAGGAGCTTTTCTTTATCATATCACCTAGAACACGTAATTATTCAAACATAAATAAATGCCAACAGCTCTGCCTCAAGGAAATTAAAACATTACTTTTATTCCTATATTTTCTGTCACATGAATTGCTGTCTACTGAAATGAGAATTTACTGCACAGTAATTTACTGCCAAAAATCAGCAACAGACTAAGTTAGTTCATCTGTAGATCCTCTGAATCGTCTAAACAGTCTGGATTTAAGTATAAGGTATTACACTTACCTAGACCAATGACATATTCAATTGCTTCCGAGTATTTGAGCACAGCTTCTCCAAACTGCCCACTCTTAAATAACTCGTTTCCTTCGCTTTTTAGTTTCGCTGCAGTAGGAGGAAGCAAAGTAGAACTGGTACCACCAGTCTCAGTCGTCTGAGACCCTGCGCTGTGCCACCTGGAGCTCCCAGATTCAGAGCCTTCACTCTTCTGCTCGCTGTGTACATAGCCATTAATTTCACCTTCATGGTCTGACAACTGCTTTTCTGCTTTTTTCTCTGATGTGCCTTTTTTTAATCCGCTCTCAGCGGGCTCCTTCTTCTTCTGCTTCTCTCTGTCCTCCGCCTTGCCGCCGCCTCCTTTGCTACGGAACTTTCTGTGCGCGTTGCCCATGGCAGGCTCTCCGGCCGCTGCCTCGGCTGCCACTGGCACAGCGGTTCCTGCAAGGAAGTTAATGAGCTGGGCTGGAGCCCGCATCATCGGAACGAACTACCGTCCTGCCAGCGCGGGGGGGTGTGGGGCTGCCACAGGGCACGGGGCCAAATCCCGCAGGCATCCCACTGCTACCAAGATTTATCTGCTTCAGAAAACGCTTCCGAGGACACAGGAAAATTCCAACTTACTATTGCTGTTGAGAAGGTGTTACTATGAAATCTCATTTCTCCTTGCTGGTCACATGGGAACCCCTGTCCTGTAGCTCCAGAATGGTAGAGTTCACCTTGAAATTAACTCTTTACAGACTGGCTATGACCACACGGATACTTTGATTTTCCATGACCAAATCATAACGCTTGCATGCTGAAATTACATCACACAGCTAACAACCAGCAACGCTGTGCACTTCAAAACTCTCCACAAATACAACACAGAATAGGGGGGATAAAAGCTTCTAAATCCTTCTCGAGGAGTTTTCATTTAAACACAATGTTAAAACCCCTCTTATACATACTTCTGATCATTCAACATTCACTATTATTTATCACCAACTTAATTAGGAAAAATTATAGAATAAGGGTATCAGATAAGAACATCTCCATTTTCCTTATTCACCTGAATCCCTACCAGATTACTACTGCATCATTCAAATAGAGATTTCTGCAGAGAGCCTGACTCATGATATTACTATTCTCAGAAAGGCAACTCCGTGTTATGGTACTCTAAAGATGCTGGGTTTTCACCTTCCCTTAACTTGAAATATTTATCTATCCAACAGAATTTTTTCATGCCTTCATATATTACAGTGATACGTGCAGTTAACTCAAACAAAACATCTGAAGTTGACTCTACATGACTGAACTCCAGGTTGTTACAAACGAATTTATTTTTTAATGCGTAAAATGTTACTGAAATCAAAAATCCCAAAAATGGGAAAGCATAAATTTTTAAAAAAGCAATAAATTCTCTAGTGTCTAACAGAAAAAAGCTCCAACTGCCTCTTCCCTAGTTGTGGTGTCTGTTTTGAAATACCATGTGGGCACAATAATACGATAGATCTACCCACCCAGACATTTCTAGAAAAGTTATTATTTATGCATACATTCAATAAAACAGAAAAAAAAATTTTTCACAAAAAAACAGGTGATAGGACAAGTTTTTAGAAAACAGAGCAAAACACTCTTGAAGAGCATCCCAACTGCTAGAGAAAAAGGAAGAACAAGGGATGCAGACAAAATGTGATGTGAATGTCATTAATGTGACCATCACTCCCTGAATACAGGAGTAAATTTCCTGAAGATGAAGTGCACAGAATCAGTCCTGGATTAAACTGGAAACATAGCACTTGGAGTCCCCCAGAAAATAGGAATACTCACAGCTACCTTGTTTAGTTGGTGGGTAGTACTAATTCCCTAAATATTTCTGGACTGAGTAAACAACATGCACAAAATTGTACAGATATATTTCTCAAATATAGTTATCTTTCAGTTTCAGTGTTTATAACACAAAGTTCCTGTATTGGTCTCTGCAGAGAAATGTATTCGTGAAGCAGCATTCTGGGCTAAAAATAAAAAAATCAGTGCTTATGAACTTTTCTTTAAAAAAACCACCTGTATATGCACTATAAATTCCAAAGAAAATTTAAGAAAGGTATTAAGAAGTATGGGCAGAGTTTTGACCAGAATGACAACAAATAAAATCTAGAAAGTATTTTAATTTATGTTACTACTAAAGTAAGAAACTTAAAAAGGAAAGACCATCATAAAACTTAAAAAAAAAAAAAAACCAACAACAACAAAACAAAACACAACAAACCTACCAAATACTCCAAAAGGAATACTTGCAGTTTGGGGTTTTTGTTTAATGGATGCCACTATCTTTCATTTAAAATTAATTTCCAGCTACTCAAAGTGTTTATCGTCCTGAAGCATGGCACAAGAATAACAGTGGCAGAATGAAAAACAACGTATCTATGCCCAGTTCACAGGGAAGTCACCTATTATGAAGCCTGTAAACATTTTCATCCGCTCTGGACTAGCTACCTATGAAGGCAACTCGAATGTTTCAAGTCTCTACAGATTAACTTTGAAAATTTTAAAATACTTTTTCTTCATTTGCCACACACTGTCAGCAAGTATCTCTTTTGTGTTATGTGTTCTTGGTTTAGATCCTTGAGATTGTAGCTGGTTGGTTCTGAACCAGAAAATAAAACAGACTTCTCAAATAACTCTGATCTCTGCTTAGGAGCAGTCTCTTTTTATAAAAATGAAAAATGACTGACCCTGTAATTAAGGGGTTTTCTTAACTTCAGGATATGCATTGCAAATGCCATTCTTGGGTGCATTTTCAATATTGTTTGTTTTAACATGCACAAATTTTTCATATTGCAAGCTTGCAAGAGAGACTAAAAGCAAAAGGTTGGGCCCCACTGTGTTACACATTGTACAAATGAATTATAAATAAGGGTTCCTTCTCCAGAGAGATTACAATTCTTAAAAAAAACCAAACCAAAACAAAAAAACCCCACCAAAAATAGCAAATAAACAAAAATCACAGGAAAAGGGATCATGGAATACAGAATAATTATTAGATCAGATAACGAGGTGGCCAAATGTCTTCATACAAGACCTCATCAATAAGTCTTCTAACCATAAGGAGAACAGAGTAGAGACAATTACTCAAGAGTATAATGGCAAAGAAACTTCTATTATAGTAACATTCTAGTCACAGAGACTAATGCAAAATAAGAGTTGGATAGGTGTGAATTCATATATGGCATAAAGGCCGGGAGATTAGGGATACAGAGCAGCCAGTAAGCATTAACCAACACTATTGGTTGGTTAATCTCAATTACCTCAGAGTCTTAGTGGTAGAGGAGAGCAGAAAGCAATACCAGGAATGCCAAAAATACTACAGCAAGCACAACTGATCACTGGAGTAGTTAACTGTCTCCTACCAAATACACTTTGCTCCTCAACAAATCAAAAACTTCAAAATGCAAATTTAAGACCTTACTCACTGCTCTCTGTGAAAAGCCATGAAACATTAACACATTAGCTCTTCAGAGCTAAAGAAAACAAAAAATACTTTTCCACCCAATCTCTAAATTGCAAACTTAGTAAGAATGTGTTAACTAGAATGTAAAATAAATGTGATTACATGACAGGACTACTGGACTGCCAGTGACTACATGACTAGATGTACAGAAAAGACATGCAAGATGTTTAGTCTACCTATTGCTGTTAGGTTCATAGAACATTTTTATTCACTAATTGAATTAAATTTCTATTTGTTTCCAGCTGCACAAGAAAACAGAGTAATCTATGAAGATGCTTGCCACTTAAACCTCAAAATCAGTCAAGTATTTCACGTGAACACATATGCCATTGACGTCAGTTGACAATCCTCCCTATGGTTAAAAGCCTAACCTTTCATTAACAGAATGGGAGTCTTCCTATGGAGCTAGAAGGCACACAGTCATCTGAATGTTCCTAGTAGAAAGCAACCCCAAATTAACTGATATTTAATGCTAGGGACACCATCCATCCTTTCTTCCAGGGTTATAGCTGAGGAGACTTAGTGAACACCAACTGATTTTGAAAAATGTATTTTCCTTAAACCTGTATGCAAATAATGCATCGTTATATCACACATGTACAGTCTAACATTCACAATTAAGTTGGAAAACTAACAGACTGGTTTAATTTCAAGATCAAGAACTACATAGGCACAGAAAACATAAATCATTGCTGTCATGCCTCATTACCCTTTCATTAAAAANAAAAAAAAAAAAAAAAAACAAAACAAACCACAAAAAAACCCACAAACCAAAACACAACAAACCTACCAAATACTCCAAAAGGAATACTTGCAGTTTGGGGTTTTTGTTTAATGGATGCCACTGTCTTTCATTTAAAATTAATTTCCAGCTACACAAAGTGTTTATCCTCCCGAAGCATGGCACAAGAATAACAGTGGCAGAATGAAAAACAACGTATCTATGTCCAGTTCACAGGGAAGTCACCTATTATGAAGCCTGTAAACATTTTCATCTGCTCTGGACGAGCTACCCATGAAGGCAACTGGAATGTTTCAAGTCTCTACAGATTAACTTTGGAAATTTTAAAATACTTTTTCTTCATTTGCCACACACTGTCAGCAAGTATCTCTTTTGTATTATGTGTTCTTGGTTTAGATCCTTGAGATTGTAGCTGGTTGGTTCTGAACCAGAAAATAAAACAGACTTCTCAAATAACTCTGATCTCTGCTTAGGAGCAGTCTCTTTTTATAAAAATGAAAAATGACTGACCCTGTAATTAAGGGGTTTTCTTAACTTCAGGATATGCATTGCAAATGCCATTCTTGGGTGCACTTTCAATATTGTTTGTTTTAACATGCACAAATTTTTCATATTGCAAGCTTGCAAGAGAGACTAAAAGCAAAAGGTTGGGCCCCACTGTGTTACACATTGTACAAATGAATTATAAATAAGGGTTCCTTCTCCAGAGAGATTACAATTCTTAAAAAAAACCAAAACAAAACAAAACAAAAAAACCCCACCAAAAATAGCAAATAAACAAAAACCACAGGAAAAGGGATCATGGAATACAGAATAATTAATAGATCAGATAACAAGGTGGCCAAATGTCTTCATACAAGACCTCATCAATAAGTCTTCTAACCATAAGGAGAACAGAGTTGAGACAATTACTCAAGAGTATAATGGCAAAGAAACTTCTATTATAGTAACATTCTAGTCACAGAGACTAATGCAAAATAAGAGTTGGATAGGTGTGAATTCATATATGGCATAAAGGCCGGGAGATTAGGGACACAGAGCAGCCAGTAAGCATTAACCAACACTATTGGTTGGTTAATCTCAATTACCTCAGAGTCTCAGTGGTAGAGGAGAGCAGAAAGCAATACCAGGAATGCCAAAAATACTACAGCAAGCACAACTGATCACTGGAGTAGTTAACTGTCTCCTACCAAACACACTTTGCTCCTCAACAAATCAAAAACTTCAAAATGCAAATCTAAGACCTTACTCACTGTTCTCTGTGAAAAGCCATGAAACATTAACACATTAGCTCTTCAGAGCTAAAGAAAACAAAAAATACTTTTCCCCCCAATCTCCAAATTGCAAACTTAGCAAGAATGTGTTAACTAGAATGTGAAATAAATGTGATTACATGACAGGACTACTGGACTGCCAGTGACTACATGACTAGATGCACAGAGAAGACATGCAAGATGTTTAGTCTACCTATTGCTGTTAGGTTCATAGAACATTTTTATTCATTAATTGAATTAAATTTCTACTTGTTTCCAGCTGCACAAGAAAACAGAGTAATCTATGAAGATGCTTGCCACTTAAACCTCAAAATCAGTCAAGTATTTCACGTGAACACATATGCCATTGACGTCAGTTGACAATCCTCCCTATGGTTAAAAGCCTAACCTTTCATTAACAGAATGGGAGTCTTCCTATGGAGCTAGAAGGCACACAGTCATCTGAATGTTCCTAGCAGAAAGCAACCCCAAATTAACTGATATTTAAGGCTAGGGACACCATCCATCCTTTCTTCCAGGGTTATAGCTGAGGAGACTTAGTGAACACCAACTGATTTTGAAAAATGTATTTTCCTTAAACCTGTATGCAAATAATGCATCGTTATATCACACATGTACAGTCTAACATTCACAATTAAGTTGGAAAACTAACAGACTGGTTTAATTTCAAGATCAAGAACTACATAGGCACAGAAAACATA